>NW_027361932.1:12825000-12962500 GCF_039654945.1 Dendrobates tinctorius
CTGAAATTACAAAACTAATGTTGTCCAACATGATCCTCATGCAGTGATTAGAAACTACCAAGGAAAGGATAAGTGGTGAACCTGTGACAGAAACAGGGATGCCTAAGATTAATGCACAAGAGAAAGAAAGGCTAGAATGTGCTACCATAGCATCAACTGTGAAATAGTCAATGCTGGATATGATATAAAAATCACAGCTTGCTGCACAAGGGACTGAATGCTCACCCATGTCTACCTCGTCTACCATAGAAAGTGCCTTCAGTGGACAGTCAAGTATCTGAACTGGACAATGGAACAAAGTAGAAAGGTTCCATGATCAGAATAAATACATAGACTGTTTGATCAAGTAGATGACCTGTGCCTATGCATTACTTACCCAGAAAAGAGATGTCACTAGGATGCACAATTGGGAACAAAGCTATCCAGTTGATACCAAGCACATCCATTCATTGTGATGGTTTTCCCTGGCGACAGTGTTCACTGCCACTCTTTGCTCAGGAATGATTTTTAATGAACATAACAAAGAATACAAATTGTTGAATTGGCCTCCATATTCCTCACATCTTATTACAATCAAGCATCTGTGGGATGCCTGATCCATGGGGACTTCACATCACATCCTACATCTGCTGGTAACATCTTGATGCCAAATACCAAAATATACTATTTTATGGAGACCACTGGCCTGATGGGTCAGAGCTGCTTTGGTGACACCAATGGGAGCCTACCCAAACTAAGGGAGGTGAGGTTAATTGTATGGATGAGTGGTGTATATTTGGAGTAAATTTAGTCAGTCACAATGCTGATAAGTAAATATTGTTACATGGAGAATGCATTTAGATAACATATACCCTTATGTCTGTGTAATAAACCAGATGAAAATAATATTGGCTATGTTGGGAAAAAAAATTTTTTACGTAAAACTTTTAATACAGGGACATAAAACCTGGATAATGAAATTGCACATTTCTGTTGATTGTTAAGACATATTGTTTCAGGTTTACATTTTATCGATTTGATCTTCCAAAATGCACAGATCAAAGTATGAGTTCTTACTGTTTGTTTTTTAAATGTATGTACAAGTTGTAATTTCTAAAATATCTGCTAACAACTTTAAAAGATACTGTGTGTGGGCACATCATGAAATTAGCAGAACTGATGAAAAGTTTGTATTTAGCATAGCTACTAGTCACCAATTTTTCTCCATAGCTCTTGACCCAGTTACCATCAAGCTGAACAGAAGGAGATAGGTGGTCAGCAAGTAGAAGCAGCAATCTTTGTTGTCAAGATCATCTAAATTAGCAAACAGAAATATTCTAAATACTTTTGGGCACACTTTATACCAATTAGTACAACATTAGCAAAAACAAGTGCGCATAATTCATTTTTCCTGATGACAATGCGTCTTATCTATGAGACAGATATTTGACATATTCATTATTATGACTTTCAAGTGTAAACAGCATTCCGAAACAGACAGTTTTGGCAAGATGAGAGTTTTATTTTACTAAGATGAGGATACATAGAATCCAATTTTACCTTGGTTCAGTTCTATCAAAATACCTGTTGAAAGAATCAACACTGGCCAATTGTTAAAATTGATTTTGGTTTGACATTTTTCTAAAGTGTTCGGTTTACTTAATCTAGAGATACGTCTGGCAAGCAAATTTCTCATTACTTTGCATACTCGCTCTTAGAAACGTACCCATGTGTCCTAAGTTATCACAATACCTGAGGTTTGATTACATGTTTTACCAATAAAAAAAATATATATAGTTCTAAAGGCCATAATGAGATCTATGAACAATTTAGGATTGTTATGAGACCAGGGTAGTGATAAATACACCTATAATCTTAACAAGACTCATTATTTTCACTGTTATTGCCAGGTTTCTTAGCTGCGTACATCCATAAAAGTGGCAGATTTGAACAGAAATTTCTGCGCTTATCACCATGTGTAGGATTTGTTTTTTTACACTCTTTATTCAGAAGTATAGGACAGAAATTTCTGCAACAAATCTGCTTCATCTGAATATATTCTTAGACTCTAGATGATTTCAGAATATTTATGTTAAATCATACCTCTTTATAGCAAATTAATTTTTTCCGTATCTCAAATCTAATAAAGTAAATTATACTGTTTTACACCATGTTTGTAAATGAAATTTAATGCAAATGTATACAATTGCCTGTGGAGAACACAAAATTGGAGGTGACTATGCTTTCTAGTACATTCAGAAATAGGTAAAGCAGCTAAACTTATGCGAAAACGACGCTCATTTAGTATATGTGTGGCCCATGAAAAGTTGATCTAGATATTCTAGTACAAGCCTGGTACAAAGAAGATATAGAAGCCAAGTGATATGAACAAAAGGAATAGAATAAGAGGAAGTAAAAAGTGAACTTTTAGGCTGCATTCACACAACATGTTTGTTGAAAACCTGGTAACATTTCTGAGACTTTCCAAAGCTATGGAAACAACCCATTCAAATATTTCTAGCATTATCAGTCTCAGACAATTCTTCAACAGATTGGCCACGTTTAAAAGATTTACAGTTTACAGAATTATTGGTTAAAGGTATTCAAATCCCAACAAGAAAAATTTCAAAGACTTACAACCACAACTGAAGGAATACAAAGAATAAAACAAGTTGTTACTACAATTTTTACGAATTAAAGAAATATTGTTAATATTTTAGCACATGATAGTGGCTTTCTTTTGTTAGGACCTTCCATTTAAAAACAAAAGCAGTTGCTATTTAGAGAGAGGAAACACAACTTTACAGCATCTGTATAATTGACTAGATAGATTTACAATCAGTCTGCTAATGGTAAATTGCATTTACTTATTTGTAATCTATAAACCTGGTTATTCTTGTTTTCAGAGAAAAGAAACCATATAACATTGACATTGATTTGTGTAATAAAACACAATTGTTTGTGTTGTAATATTAATGCATTTCCTGATAAGTCATAATAAAGGTTTACATTTTAGCACATTTTCTGTTAACTCAATTAAAATAATTTACTAAAATGACAATAAAAGGATGATTTATTTTGGAATACAGTGTGTGTGGATAGAGGTGCAATAACATTTAACTAAAAAGATATTGGACTTAATCTGCTTCCAAACAGAACTTGTAGTTCACTTTGGTAACTTTTCTCTGCTATAAACTAAATATATTCTAAGACCTACAAAGTTGTCAATTTCTAAGCACTTTAATAAAATAAGGATTGAAACACTTGTGCATACATTTAATAGTTTTATTTTATTCATACAAATAATGAATAAATTAAATTTTTTTTGGTTAGTCTCTTGTTATTTAAGTGCACATTCATTGCAGGTGACGGCAGAAAATAACCAAATAGATAATTTCAATTATTATTTTTTTGTATGTTAACATAGATACTCACTTACTGATAATTTTTCAACCCCACTTGTAAAAGTTAGTCGCAAGCAAGTACTGCTGTTTCAGTAAAATAATATTCTCTTGAGATAGTATCTAATTTCTGATTGCTATTCCTTGTTCTTGTGTTTTTAATTCTCATGTTATTTCTTAACACCTTAATGACATCCGCCTTATACGTATGGCGGATGTGAGCCGGAGTTGTATGGAATGGTCTCAAGAGTTTAGCGCGCTCCGTTCACGGCCGGTGCCAGCTGTGTTATTCAGTTAACACCCACCTGTACTTTGTTCTATGAAGCTGGCACCATTGTTAATGGTTTAAACCCTTGATGTTGTGGGCAAACAAAAAAAAGAAAGTTTATGTCACCCCCTTTTCCTAGTCATTGCATAAAAAAATTAAGCAATAAAAACAATTTGATATCGCCACATCTGTAGTGGTGCAGACTAATAAAACATCACTTTATTCATGGTGAATGGTAAGAAAAAATGAAAAATGCTAGAATTTTGGTTCTTTGGTCATCTCGCCTTTCAAATTAAATGGAATAAGTGATCAAAAATTAATATATACCCACATTTGGTGTTTGGTGCCAATAAAAATGGTAGTTAACTTGGCAAAAAAAATACGAAAATAGACTTAAAGCTCCATCAATGGAAAAGTATAAAAGTTTTGGTTCTAGAGTATAATGACACAAACTTACAAAACTGTATCAATTTGGAATTGCCTTAACAGTACTGACCTGCTAAATCAAGTTAATATGTATTTTTTTTTTTACCTTACAGTGATCTCATTAAAAAATAAAACATAAAAAGCAATGAGGGAATTTGTATTTTTCTTTTAAATTCTACACCACAAAGGATTTTGTTATTCTTTTCCAATATATTATACAGTGATTAAAAGGACACTAATAAAAAAAACAAGCCCTCAAATAGCTATGTTGATGGAAAAGTGAAACAAAGCTATAGCTATTAATAACTGAGGATGAAAAATAAGCAAACATAAAGGAAATCAAAATTATTCTGCAATCTCTGAACACGGTATTCAAAAAGTGGTCTCACTGGAGCTCTATACAAGGGGATCAAAATTCAGTCAAAACATTAATCAACTGCATAGTGTTGCAAAAAGAACATATAGAAATAAATGTACAATCTGATCCAGAAACGCTCATCTGCCCCTAAATGTTTTTGGAAATGTAGTTGTGAAAGGCTTCAAAGCACTATTCTTTCCACACCAAATTATTTTTTATTTCGCCTAAAGTAGAATACTGGCATAAACAGTTTCATTTAAAAATCAAATTACCCATCAAATTATGTTCTAATGAAAACTGCCGTAATTGTATTAGATAGGCTTATACAAAATAATGTAACATAGCATTGTATTTAATTACCAGGATAATATTCCGAGCTTTATCTTTGACTTTAGTGAAAAGTATTTCAGGAAAAGTTGCCCTATCACCTACTGTCATCATTACTTTTAGCATGGAGAATATAGAAATTCTATATATTTAGCATAAATTCCAAATGGAAAATTGAACGTAAATAATCACAAAAGGAAATGGGCTCATCATTGGCTTAAGGATGGACCTAGCCAGGAGAGTTCAGTTTGGAATTCTTGGTATCCTATTTCATGAGTCACGTGATTGTTAAAAGGCATTGTGCGGGGTAATGTTTCTTAGATGCACACTTTTTTTTGTTTATTTTTCGCTATATCAGACAGCATAGAATTAAATTAGAGATGGATATTTTAAGGAAGAATTGCAGGACGTCTTTTACTATATTATCACATTAAGTGTCTCCTAAAGCCGACCAGGGAAGAGGTCAATCATTTAGTAGTTAAGACTAAGCATGTTCATAACCGCATCCAATGCCAGGATGAAGAGTAGGGAAACAATCAGCAAGGTACAAGTGTAAGGGGAACTTATATATTTACAACCAAAGGACAAAAAAACACCTAAAAACAAGAGTAGACTTTAAATGCTGACACCTAAACTATTTTTGTTGGCTAGTGGGGCATCCCTATTACAGATAGTGGCACTATCGGACACCAATGGCTGTTACACACTTTTTTCTTTACTCTTACTCTTATTTCTGGAGCTTGAACCTTTGAGAAAACCTTTGGTAACAAACCACTGAAAAACTACATCACTAGATACCAAAGATATGACAGAGTCAAGTTATACCTCAATTAAAGTGGATTTTTCAATAGATTGTTTTATTTGAACAGTACCTCCTCCAATTGCCCTGGTTTCACAGATAATTTTGGAATAGATGGGCACAGAAGAACTTCTGGCAGAGGAGAAAAAGCAAATGCCTACAGAGGAGTTTTGTGGTGTACGCCCAGTTGGTTGAAGGGAAAATTAGCATGTTGTAAAATAATTTTAGAACAGACAAAAAAAGAAAGAAAATCAATTGAAATGAAAAAGTACAGTGAAAGTCTTTACGTAAGATTATTGTGGATATTATTCATTGCTATTATTACAAATACAACAAAATCTGAGATTGCACATTTGAACAAAGCCTTCAGCACCAACGTGAACAGAACAAAGCCTTCAGCACCAATGTGAACAGAACAAGGCCTTCAGCATCAATGTGAACAGGACAAAGCCTTCAACACCAATGTGAACAGGACAAAGCCTTCAACACCAATGTGAGCAAAACAAAGCCTTCAACACCACATGAACAGAACAAAGCCTTCAACACCAATGTGAACAAATCCTAAAACAAATACTTAAGGAATGAGGGATTTTATTAGCTCAAAAAAATTCTCATTTTCTAAAAAACTGTTACTGTAATGTATTATTTTAGCAATAATCTTTCTGCCACATAATATTGGCCACGAGATATAAACGTTTGCTGGATCTTGTTAGGCTATATATACAATGTTTTTGCAGTGTTTTTTTTTTCTGCAGTGAAAACCTACTTTCCTGACAGTGAAAAAGCTACATTCAAAATGTAGGTTTCGCAGCTTTTTTTGCTGTGTTTTGGAGTGTGGATTACATGTGTGCTTAGCCTACAGTACATGTTTAATAAAGTTAGCTTTATTCACCAAAAACTATTTTTGCAGCCTTTTTTGTACATTCTCATTGCTTTCTATGGATGAAAAAACACTGCAAAAACACAGAAAGAATTGACGTATTTCAAAGTTCTCAAATTCAGTTAGTAAAAAAACTAAGCATGTACATGAGATTTCTGAAATCTCATAGCTTTTGATAGTACTGTAAAATATAGCTTCATTTCTGCAGAAAAAAAATGCTGCAAAAACACTGCGCCTAGCCTTACAACACCAGTCTTGGTAATTTTCAGTGATTTTTTTTCCCCCATTTTATTGCCAACATGTCTACCACATTTGGACATGTTAAAGTGATTTAATCTAGTAAACATTGACTAGAAAATACATGATTGGCTGTAGAGCATCATGGGGAATGTCACGTGGCCACACTTGATGTCATTAGCGTGCTCTCTGAGTCTTCACTGTCAAAACATTTATAGAGCACAAACTATGTAGCCAGATTGGTAACATAACCAATTTAGGTGTTCCCTCTTAATAAGAAGAATAAATAATATGGAGTACTATTGATTAGCAAAAACTTGTGAAAACAACCATGAAATGAATAGCCACAAACCACCAAAAGAAATAAAATATATATATATTTATTGAGACATGTTAAAAATACTTTTCATACAAAATATTGAGGTCTAAAAAAGTGGAACAAGAATTTGGAGAGACATCAATTATCCAATACAGAGTATATGGAAAGCATAGTTGCATCAGGAACATCATGCAGATATGAAAAAGACAAATAACATGAGTCTATAGAGAGTCATAATGCAAATTATAAGTTCTCTCAAAGACCCATTCTTGCATTTTTTTGGGGCGAGGGGGTTGATTCTTGCAAATTGAAGTGCAGGGTGTTTAAATTCCTGCGGACCGGCGAATTTTAGGAAATTCCGCTCAAACTTGATCCCTCAGCAGATTGACCTGCTCATCTTAACCTAAAACGCATCAAATTTCAAGGACTAAAGAATGAAGAGGGTTAAATAATTGTAAATTCTTTATAGCATTTACACAAAAACCTTTTTTCACTTACTTTTTATGGTTTTAATTTAAATGTAGAGCGCTCAATATAATGAAAGCTACAAGGGCTGTGGTATCACGGATTCATTTTTAGTGGTAAGAATTCTTTTTTTTTTTATGCACAAGACTGTCTCGGCTGGATATTTCATTAGGTAACACCCCATGTTGTGCTTTCATGAGTTAAATGGAGATTAAAGACTTTTATAGAAACATAATGACGAGATCCCAGATTTATAACTCATGAAAATTTGCACTTTCAATTTGTGCGTAGAAAACGGAGTCCGTCAGTATCAATGCCAAGCGAATTACATGAATGGATAGAGAGATGCGGGAAAGTTCGGCGGATTTTGATACATATTTTGTTTCTTATGTGTCAAACACTGCTGGCAAAAGTGTGTCTGCTGTCCATTTACATTAGGAACTACATTTTATTTGTTCAGATATTTCAATCCTACAGTTTTCTTAGAGCACTTAGTATAGGTGCACAGGAAGGTTTTTGAGGTGTTAAAAATACATACAATTTTCTAATTGAAACTGATTTAGGAAACCCTTATTCTTTGGGAAAATTTTGGAGGAGGTTTTGATTTCCTGAAGAAGTTTTGAAAAGTTTTTAAAGTGATTTGAAATTTTATTTTGTGGTCCAGAAGTATTATTTTTGTAGTCTTTTAATGGACAGGTCCTAATTTGGAGTAGATTTCATCAGGAGCCACAGACATTCTCCTGAAAGTTCAAATAATAATAATAATCTTTATTTATATAGCGCCAACATATTCCGCAGCGCTTTACAGTTTAACAGTTTCAAAACACAAGTCATAAGTAACAACGTTAACAATACAATAATTAAAGCAAAATAAAATGAAACAATAGTTACACTCCTTGATCAAAATGTGTGGCCCCATAAAATAATAAAGGCTATACTCACCTCCCGTGCTCACGTTGTCATCTCTTGCAGTCCTGGGGCTCTTGTGCGGTTGTTGTGACATGTGACACCGGCGTCCAATCAGCGCTGGCGTCACTGTCCCTGCCTTCAGACAAATCGAACATGTAGAGGATGTCTGAGCTGCAGCAGATCTCAGATTTCTTCTCTCCTGCTCTTCTTCGACAGGATGAAGGGACAATGACACCAGCGCTGATTGGGTGCTGACATCACGTGTTATAACAACAGCACGGGAGGCCTCGAGACCGAGTGCTGAAACCACGAGAACGGCGCCGGCACAGGAGGCGAGAATAAGCTTTATTATTTGATGGGGGTCAAGCGAGGGGTATGAGAAGATGTCTCAGTAGTGGACAACTTGTTTAAGTTCCTTTGTAAAATATAACCTTTATGAAAAATGATTAAAATCTATTGTGAAAGCACATCATTGAAAAAGGGGAAAAAGGGGAAAACAAGGTATAATATTACAGTACATATCAGGTGATGCGTTTCAAACGTCTGAGATTCTTAGTTGCACACTTGTAGGCACCTGATATGTATTTTTTAAGCTTTTTTTCCCCTTTGTTTGCACCGTGATATCTTTTCACTATGAATTTTAATATTATTTTTATAATGAAGGCGTACTTTTAAAATCATTACTGAGTATACTGGATAGCAACAATGAATCAACTAGAAACTGTGTAACTTACCTGGAAATCAGCTGGTATTTATTATCAGTACATTCCTTTAGATGAATTCACTGGATTCACAGGTCAAGGAGGTGAGCTGATAAATTAATCCCATTTTTTCATACTGCTTAATTTTTAACCAGTAATTAGCATTAGTATTTTTTATGTTATTTTTTATGGATTGAATCCCCATGATTTTCAAAATAAAATGTATTAAAGCAAAAATATTGTAAATTTAGCTTCTAAAATCATAAAAAAAAATAGGCTTAGATTGGCATTTGCTCAAATCTACTATCTTACAATGCTTACTTTATCGACCCCCCTGATTATGATTAGAGGGAATAAAATTATTGACTGCAGTGAATGCTGACTTTTAAGACTCTCAGTGGAGATGGACTTTAACAAGTGTTTCAATACACTCAATCATTCAGAATGGATCTTCATGACTCATTTAAAGAGTACTTAATGTTTTGATTTTTTCCTATAAAGTTAAGGATCCCTTTAGAATGGCCGATAATGCGATATGTACATTCCTAGGAACCCTCATTTCCCATTTATTGGCTTCTCAAAACAGACCAGCAATCACTCAACATGAGAGCAAAATGATCATTTGTTGGGTGAAATTATTTTAAAACTTAAAAATAAAAATCTTTTTCAGCAACACGTCGTCTTGTGTAAATAGGACAAGCACTGCTGAAAAACAAATTATATTCTATGCGTACAGAACGATCATATCAACGATTGTTCTGTGCTCATGGAAGCGCGATCAACCTGTTTAAACATGCTATTAAAAGACGGCTTTCATTTAACGTCTCAGATTGAATTGTGTAAATGCAGTACAATCCTAGATAAGAAAGTTTGTATTCCTGAGGCAGCGGTGAGACAGATTTTCATCTTAATCGAGATACTAGGTTATAGCTGTTGTTAAAGGAAGAAAATTAAGAGGAGTGAGAGACAGAACCAGAGAGATAGACAACAGTTTGTTCTCTTTTCTCACCCAGTACCAATGACCCTGTATCCTGTCAATATTCAATGCCTCTCTTCTTGACAAAAACCATCTCACATTTCTATCATGTCTATATTGTTGGTTTGCACTGTAATAGTCATATATTTTTTTGTCACAATGATTATACATATTTTGAGGGAGTCCGTCACCCCCAAAATGCATTTCAAACAGCCTGTACAGTGTTGTAGGAGACTTAGCACCTATAACGGCCATACTAGCATTGTACCTTTCTTTTAGGGTGACTGACTCAGTTTAAAGGGGTTTTCCCAATAGTGCATGACCATTTCTTAATAGCTGCACTTTACATCATTCAATAAACAAAAGCTAAAAGATGACTACACAAAATGTGCTACATAAGTAATTTATTAATTAACATAAATATAATTACATCATTTACAAACAAATACAAATATGATAAGTGGTGAACTTCATTAATGATAACTAGGAGGGTCTAGATTGAGTTGGTCACTCCCATAAATATATTAGTCTTTATATATTATAATAATATAATTAATAATTTAATATATAAAGCTCAAAGTGTGTATGTATGTATATGTGTATGTGTGTGTGTGTGTGTGTGTATGTCCGGGATAGGCATCCGCACCGTCGCAGCTACAGCCGCAAAATTTGGCACAGTCACACGTCTGGACCCCGAGAGCATCCTAAGCTATGTTGTGAGGCAAAATTTTAACCCCGCGTGTTCCAATTCACCAAACAATTTTGCCCCTATCTACATACTGGGGAAAAAGTGTGTGTGCGTCAAGCCCCGCCCCTCATTATGATGTCATAATGCCCCTATCTACATAATGGGGAAACAGTGTGTGCGTATCAAGCCCCGCCCCTCATTATGATGTCACAATGGTTGCCATGGTGACGCTGATGTCATCATAGGTTGCAAGCCCCGCCACTCATTATGATGTCATAATGGTTGACTATGAGATGGAGGATGTGTGATGGGTATATGGGCACTGGACTATGGGATGGAGGATATGTATGATGGGTATATGGGCACGGGCCTATGGGATCGTGGATATGTATGATGGGTATATGGGCACGGGACTATGGGATGGAGGATAATTATAATTTGTTATAACTAACCACAGTTAGTTACTATGCCCGGGCAGCTCCAGGCTCTTCAGCTAGAATATTATAATAATATAATTAATTATAATAATATATTGGTATTCGAGAGGATGGAGAGGAGCTAGAGGCAGAAACAAACTGTTAGGCGTCAGGTTTCCGCGTCTGCTCTGCAGGAATCCAGAGCCTCACATTCTGCAGTCTCCTGCTGTCTTTCTACTGCAGAGTAGATTGCTTTGCAGCAGACCGCTCCAGAGACTAAGTCCCTCTGTGCTCCTAGTGGGCATGCGCACAAGACGATCTCCCATTGGAGATCGGGAGTCAGGTGCCCAGGTCCTGTTCCAGATCTCATTGGTCCATCTCGGAGATCTGGAAGGTCCCGCATGGCTATAAAAAGCGCGCATGGCTGTTCCGCCATGAGCTAGTATAGACAATACTTGCTATGTGTGAATGGTGACGGATGCATGATTCTGGTGACTGACTCATTTGAAACCCCTTCCCTCTGATAATACGCACAGACGGTAGGTCTAGAAGGACGCAGCTCCTCTGTCTTGGGTCCTGCTCCTGTGACCAGATACCGTGTGTGCATCTACCTGAAACCTGTGTCACTAACAGGTTCAGCGCTTTGTATGTTTTTTGTTGCGGCGCCTCTGTGTGTGAACAGAGGCCGCTCTGCGCACTCTGGGTGAAGTTTAACCTGTGTGCATCATACCGCCATATTGCTTGTCTGCCACCACTTAGCAGCAGTTTCACCACCTACTGCACGGTGGACCCCGAGCGGCGAACGCACTTTATTATTTTATTTAGTGCGTTCCGCCATTCCTAACATTATACTAGCGCCAGGGTCTGGCTAATAATGGCAGATCAGCAGCAACTCCTACAGTGCATTTGCCAGCCAGAGGGCCGGTTGGCTACTCTTGAGAGCATTATCACAGCGGCAAAGTTTTCGGAGGCTGCTGTACAAGCGATCGCAGAGGCGGTTTCACGTATGTCCACGTCCTCCCACGCGCCGACAGTTACCCGCCTCCCGTTGCCCGATAAATTTTCTGGCGATGGCACCTCCTGTAGGGGTTTCGTCAGCCAGTGCTCTATCCAGCTGGAATTACTGGCTGCACGATTCCCTATGGAACGGGCCAAGGTAGGGTTTATTGTTTCCCTTCTGTCGGGCAAGGCGTTGGAGTGGGCTACGCCACTATGGGAGCGTGGTGACCCAGAGGTTTGGACTGCTGCTCAGTTTTTAACAGTTATTAAGCAGGTCTTCCTGGGACCACGGGTCATGCACGACACCTCTCTACAGCTACTGGCTTTGACTCAGGGATCCCTCTCGGTTAGTCAGTATGCCGTTCGTTTTCGGACACTGGCTTCCGAGCTGGAGTGGTCTGACAAAGCCCTCATCCCTGTGTTTTGGAGAGGTTTAGCTGAGCATGTTAAGGATGCTCTTTCTACCAGAGAGGTTCCTGCAAATCTGGAGGAGCTGATTGTCATTGCCACCCATATTGATCTCCGTTTTTCGGAGCGCGAGCTGGAGCATGCTCAATCCAGGCGGAAGGTTACTCTGGCTCCCAACCTCTTTGAACCTCTGGAATCACCCGAGCCAGAGTATTCACTCCCAGAGCCCATGGAAGTGTCTCGTGCCAGTCTCGAGGCCGTCCGACTCTAAGCTCTACTTGCGGTTGCCACTGTCAGCACTCTGTTCACCAGGATAACGGGGCCCCGCAATGGCCAAACTCTGTGCCGCCGGGCAAGACCTTTGTCCCCCCTCACCTTCGGCCGAAGGTTCTCGCGTGGGCACACGGGTCCAGGGCGGGTGGTCACTGAGGCTACATGCAGACCACAAAACTCCTGGTAGGGTCGTATTGGTGGCCGCACAGGCCTCGGGACATTAAGAAATATATTCAGGCATGCGCCTCGTGTGCTCGGGTAAGCTTCCATAAACAGAGAGTGGAGGTGTCCGCTGACACACCGCGGCGTCCCACTTCAACTTATGCTCCGGGTGATTTTGCCACTCCCGTTGTCTCCCCCATGTCCCTTCTTAAACCTGGTGCTCTTGCCACCTCTGATACCTTCCACGTGCCCCGGTTTTCCGTGTCACCTACCGGGACATCAAACTTTCCTTCGGACGAGTCTGAGGCCTATGCCTCTGATGGGCACAGGGTGGTGGATTGGAAGGCTCAGAGAGGAGGGGGCCCTAGGAGGGGGGGTAATGTTAGGCGTCAGGTTTCTGTGTCTGCTCTGCAGGAATCCAGAGCCTCACATTCTGCGGTCTCCTGCTGTCTTTCTACTGCAGAGGAGATTGCTTTGCAGCAGACCACTCCAGAGACTAAGTCCCTCTGTGCTCCTACTGGGCATGCTCACGAGACGATCTCCCATTGGAGATCAGGAGTCATGTGCGCAGGTCCTGTTCCAGATCTCATTGGTCCATCTCGGAGATCTGGAAGGTCCCGCACGGCTATAAAAAGTGCGCATGGCTGTTCCGCCATGCGCTAGTATACACAATACTTGCTATGTGTGAATGGTGACGGATGCATGATTCTGGTGGCTGACTCATTTGAAACCCCTTCCCTCTGATAATACGCATGTGGATAGAGAATTAGTTTTGCAGTCAGCGCCAGTCAGTGGCAAGCCTTAAGCCATTGTGCTCACCACACCGCTACGCTAGCGTCCAACATCGCGCTTGCTTTCAGGCTTTGTCATTTAGCGGCAGTGTCCTATGCCGTGCTGCAGTTGCAGCCCTCCTTGGCGTCTGCAGAAGCGACGCCGCACAGACGGTAGGTCTAGAGGGACGCAGCTCCTCTGTCTTGGGTCCTGCTCCTGTGACCAGATACCGTGTGTACATCTACCTGAAGCCTGTGTCACTAACAGGTTCAGCATTTTGTATGTTTTTTGTTGCGGCACCTCTGCGTGTGAAGAGTCCGCTCTGCGCACTCTGGGTGAAGTTTAACCCGTGTGCTTCATACCGCCATATTGCTTGTCTGCCACCACTTAGCAGCAGTTTCACCACCTACTGCACGGTGGACCCCGAGCGGCGAACGCACTTTATTATTATTCTATTTAGTGCATTCCGCCATTCCTAACACAAACATTCTACAGAAAGTTCTTTTGAAATGCTAGGTACAATTTAAGTGTATGTGCCTTCATTTTCATTCAGTGCTTTATTTGTATAGAATAATAACTGATTTAAATTCACACAGTTGTTTTTTAATTTTGGACAATGGTGCCCATTATACAATTGGAGCAAAAGCAACCTAGTTGTTATCACTGCACCTGAACATGACAGAACCCTGTTCAGACTGGTAAAAGCCATACTCTCACCCTGGTCTGTCCCTACCTGACTGGGAAGACTGGCACCCTATGATAACAGAATGGCGGCCCCACACGACGGTGGTTCACCCTGAATGCTCCTAACAGCTCTTAGTATAGCAAGCCTGTGTAGCAGCTCACTCTGGAAAATAGGTTATACACTGCAACTGACCCTGCCGGTTCCTGTACAGACTAGATATTCTGACACTGCAGTCCCTTGTGGTACCTGAGGGAGCAGAGATAGACCTAACCACAGACTAGGAAATGGCAACTCTGGCATGAGCTGCCTAAAAGGCCCAAGAGTTGCTTCATGTTTCTATTAAGGAACCATAGGGCAGAGCATAATGTCAATTACCTACAAGAAGAGAAGTGTGCTGAATAAGGGAAAGATTTCAGAGTGAGTAAAGTAAATAAATACCAAAGAATAAAGGTACTATTGTTAACAAATATACTGCCTACTCCCTAATGATAAACAGAATATAGGTGCAAAGTATAGCAAAGAAACAGAAAAGTGAAATCACTTAGTTGGAATCTCACAGACTGGCTCCATACAGCAATAGAATGTCAGAACATCCAAATAAATGGATCACCAGCAGGAAATGCCAGTAGGGGGACAAAATATAAAAAAGTGATAGGCAGACAAATGAAAACACCTGTGTTAAGCTAAGCAGACTGCAGCCAGAAAAGCAGAGCCCAAACACCCAGATGTGACTCCTGTGGCTTGGCAGAAGAAAAGCCGACCACAGAACACAAACTCAAGGGATTGAATTCAGGAGCATGACACTAGTTCATAAATAGCCAATGAAATATTATTGTTTTGTTATTTTTATACATTACAACAGAATAGTTTGCAGTACGCAAAAACATCTCAGAAATGTTGCTTCCTCACAGCTTATGGCTTCATTTTCAAAATTCCTCTTTTCATTAGTGTCAACATTACTTTGCAATTATGTCAACCAGTATTATAAAGAATGTGTATATTATTTCTTAACTAATTAAAACCAGATAGGTAAATATATATTTTTTTCTACTAATTTTTTAATTGTATATTTTTTCATCCTATTTTCCATAAGTGATCATGAGGATAGCGATTTTGCCTGATCTGTTGTTGGTTATATGGACCATAGAAATACACTGGAGATGTTTATTGACTTCTATTGAAAGGTTTTCTAAGCATGCTCTGTGACCTAGAGTAGAATTCATTGTGAAGGGAGCCGGAGGAGATGAATTGTGTACATCACCTATTGTAAAGAGTGTTGCCTTTCATTTTAATAGTGCCTGTGATAATAATGAGATGACATATGAAAACACTCAGTGACCAAACCCTTCATCCTAAAATGCCAAAAGGGTTTAATCCAAACTTGATTTCAATAATAAGTCATGTTCTAATAACCCATTTCCTTCAAATTGGCTGTTGTTTGAACTTTGTAAAAATCACTAGTAAATGAGAAAATAAGAAACTTTGTAATATATCTTAAAGGGTTGTTCCCAAAATAACAAGTTATCTCTTATTCATATGATATGGGACAACTTGCTGATCTTTGGGGGTCCAGCCAATGGGACTCCCTGCGATCCCGAGATCGAGGCTATGGAACCCTGGGAACCGGGCTCTACATGACCATTTTGAATGGTGCAGAAGTGCGCATGCTCACTCTACCCTCTATTCACTGTCAATGGGACGTCCGGAAATAGCTGAGTACTGGGCTTGGCTTTTTCTGGCAGTCCCACAGACCATGAATGGAGCGGGGGTTCGCTTAATTCAGAGTGCGTTCCGGAGCCCCATCTCAGGATCATTGAAGGTCCAAGTGGTTGGACACCCAAGTTATCTTCTATCCTGTGGAAGGCTTGATATGGAGTGGGAGGTGGAAAATAATTGGGAATTTTGAAATCTTTGGAAATAAACCTTTAATAGACAAAAATATCTTTGTCTTCACTTATCAGCCACTTATTTCCTTCACCCTGCCTCTAAGGGCTCATACTCACTTGCGAGAGCGTGCGGCTACATGTATTTCTTACTTCAATGGTAAAATCCATCATGAGAGAGGTAGAGAAAAGACAAATGTTTAGGGATCAGTGTAGAAGTACATTGAGGGGAAGGAAGAAAAGGAGGTAGCAGCTGCAAAGAAAGAGGTACAGACAGGCATAAAAGTATTTTGCCTACTCTACAGCTGAGCGCAGGGACATCTGACAACTGCAGATGGGAAAACCTGGTGATAAATGTAGGATAAAAATCATATAAAGTCCAGATATTGTGTTGTTCCTCATGTGCACAAATGTGATAGTTTATTCTGAAAATACATCTAAAATTACAGGAATGCTTTTAATTAAAAATTAATTTCTCCTATTTGGAATTTTTTCACATCTGTGAAAGTACTTTTGTATTTCTGTTCCATTATAAGAAGCGGAAAATGAGAAAATGACAGATACTAGATCTGCATCACATGATGGATGCTTAACACTTTCCTGACATGACGATTTCCGGTCTTGCTGTGTCATTTTTCCCTTCCCTTCTTCCTAAAGCCATAACCTTTTTATTTTCTCCTGTTGATATAGCCATATGAAGGCTGGTTTTTTTTTGCAGGATGAGTTGTATCATGTGATGTACTGGAAAATGGGAAAACATTCCAAATGTGGCAAAATAACAAAAAAAAAGAGCAATTCTGCCATTTTTTGGGGGGATTTGCTTTTATGATGTGTATTATATGGTAAAGAATAACCTAGAAATATGATTATCAGTAAGTTTATGGTAATAAAAATCATTAATTGTTTTTTTTATATTTAAGTAGTGAAAAAAGAACATTTCATTTGTGTTGCCATTATCCAAAATGAGTAATATTTGAATTTTTTTGTTGATGGCTCTGCGTGCTAGCTTGTATTTTGTGCCATGAGCTGACATTTTTTATCAATACCTTTGTGGAGTAGATACAGTATTGTGATTTATTTGTATTGCAATGTTGTGGTGGAGGAAAAATAGAAATGTTGGCATTTTGGCTTTTACTGTTTTACTGATTGGGTTAATTAATTTTATAGTTTGATAGATCAGACTTTTTTTGGATAGGGATATAACACATATATGTATTTTCTTATTTATTTATTTATTTTTATTTTTAATAGGCAAAAAGGAAGGGATTCAAATTTTTATATTTTCATATTTTTCACATATTTATACATTTTTTTTTTACTGTTTACTTTATTTTGTTGTCCATTTAAGAACAACCATGGGCTGTAAATCTTACTGTCACAAATTGTTAGTGACGTTTAACAGGATAACAGCCACAAAGGTAGATGATAGCTGAATAACACAACTATCATCTGCCAGGAAAGATGCAGGAAACAGAAAACATCATTGGTATTGCCACACCTATGGCAATACCATAATGAAACTGGCCTGGAGGTTAACCCTAAACTCACATAGAACCATACAGAAGCTGTATTTTCAGTGGCAGTAATATCTGGCCCAACCAAGAGTCTCTTCATCTGAAAGGAATATAAGAAAGAGTTAGTTTATGTTGGGAGGCCCACATTATTTGGGTCTTAACATGGCCTTTAAAAATCAGCTTCTATATGGTCGTGTGAATCAGTTACTGTCCCTACTGTTTGTCTCAAGGACTGAATTTTCAGCATTACAGGCATTTAAAATTCTGAAAGTCCGGGTCATAAGACGCATTATCAGGTCAGAAATTGTTGACATAACATAGCCATAAAATATATGCACATTTTGGATGATAACTTTTAACAGGATTTTCTGGGCTATATGTAATATTGCCCAGTGGCTTATTTTCACTAAAAACAGCAAAATCAATGATACCTTCTGTCCTCAACCCGGATCCAGTGTCGCTCCATGGTCTTTGCTGCTTCCAGAAGTGGTGATGTCACCATTGACCATGCAGAGGACTACTGGGGCCTTTGATAGTAAGCTGTCCATCTACTTCCTTTATGGATCAGTGGGTGGGTACGTGCCCAGTCTGGCCCCAATGCCAGCCATGGCCTCCATCATTTTCTTCCCTAACTTATGCAATCAAGGAGAGTTGAAAGGCCACCAAAGACATTAAAGTGTTCAGTAGGGTGACCGCAAAAAATCGATGTCGGAATTTTGTCCGTCTGGACCCCACAAAACGATTCCCCTTTCCAGATATTGAGATAGCCAAAATTTGAGCTCGATCAAACGACGTTAACCCGTGCCGCTCGTCGCTCAAAGTTTGAAAAAATCCAAATTGAGGTATTTTAAGATTTAGGTATTTTGCATAGTCTGTTAGACTATAAAGAATGTGACAACAACATTGCAGAAATAGCCCTGACCAAATTTTCGAACGATTTGTGGTATTTGAATGCAGAGTTGGTGGGATTATCGTTTTTTGATCCCACCATTACAGACAATGAAAAGTTGTTAATGGCTAATAAATTGCTCAGTAGCACAGATGAACCATCAGAGCACGCTAGGGTTGTAAATCCAAAAGATAGGAAAGAAAAATTAAAAGAGGTAGGAAGTAACCGACTTTAACGACCTTCTGACAAAAGATGAAGAACAAAAGCAATATGTCCTGCAAGTTGTAAGCAAATGCCGAGCATTATATTCTGACGTTTCAAAAACTACTTTAACAAAAGCTCTAGAATAGATTAGATAACTATGTAAAATTATCAACTCATGTAGGTTAGCGTGCTCTGATGGTTCATCTGTGCTACTGAGCAATTTATTAGCCATTAACAACTTTTCATTGTCTGTAAGGGTAGGATGAAAAAACGATAATCCCACCAACTCTGCATTCAAATACCACAAATGGTTCGAAAATTTGGTCAGGGCTATTTCTGCAATGTTGTTGTCACATTCTTTATAGTCTAACAGACTATGCAAAATACCTAAATCTTAAAATACCTCAATTTGGATTTTTTCAAACTTTGTGCGACGAGTGGCACGGGTTAACGTCGTTTGATCGAGCTCAAATTTTGGCTCTCTCGATATCTGGAAAGGGGAATCATTTTGTGGGGTCCAGACGAACAAGATTCTGACATTTCCCCCCCCCCCCATATGAGATCCGGTCACCCTAGTGTTCAGCCGACAGTGAACAATAATCTAGCATGTGCATAGCTGCTTAATATCTCTGCTCACTGGCAATAATGTACTATAATGTACTACAGTGTAGTAATGTAGTCACCTCATACAACCAACTGTGCATTGGCTTTTGGTGTACCTAACAGGATAAACAAAAAAAACACTAAAAACTAACTAAGGATCCAGTCTGGAGAAGACCGTTTTCTGTTCCAGCATTAGTGTGCCCCAGCCCATAATATTTAACTAAATTTGGTGTGGAAGAACAGGACTGGCCACACTGAGCACTGACCTTAGCTCCACAAACACCTTTGGGTCTTCTCACCCAACATCAGTGTCTGACCTCAAAAATGTTCCTGAGGATGAATGGCGACAAAAAAATATCTTGTAGAAAGCCATTCTTGAAAAGGGGAAGTTATTTTAGCTGCAATGGGGAAACAACTCCATATTAATGCTCAGGGATTTAGATTGGAATGTAATGAAAGCTCCTGTAGGTGTCTCATTATTTTTTGCCATATAATGTATAGTAATTGTACCTGTGCCAGTTTTTTTCATAATGACACACACCTAATGACATTTTTATGCACATTGTATATACCTGTAGTTTTTTGTGTCTAGCGCAAGAAGGCATCTGGGGTCACAACCTCTGCATCGGTTACCGAAGCTATTCCCAATGGAAAGCATGGGATCACTTTGACATTAGTTCTCCCCGGTGCCGAAAGTAAGCCCAAACAGATCACATGACATATGTGACTGATGCCCATGGAGGTGACATATATTACATATTGTATATTTGATAGCAATAAGTTTACTACAGCTGCCGATTTATGATACTCTTTAAAGTATTATTTTTGCCTTGTCCATACATGTTACAAGATACAATTAACAGATAAAGTGATAACACAGCATTATCAAAGCAAACAAATAGGAACCTTGCTGACTCATCAGAATTACTGAAATTGTCTTGCAAAAAAACAAGTGTTAATTTATCCTTCATTTCACCTATTTTGGCTATCAATATGGTAATATGTAATTGAGAAGGAAGGATTAAAAGGCTTTTATTGCAGAATGATCAGTAGGGAAACCAGAAGCCATACACACGGAAATATGGTTGTGAGAAGGGAAAGGTTTGAGAAATGAATTATGGTTTTCTGATTCAATCAAAGATAGAAAATATGGTGAAGTGGATAATAGTGTTATGGCCATGTTCACACGTTCAGTAGTTGGTCAGCCAAAATCAGTAGTGGGTTAGAAATGTAGAAATGGTGCACGTTTTTCTTTTCCTCTGATTGCTCCACTCCTGGTTTTGGCTTACAAATACTGATGTAAAAAACTGACCAAATACTGAACGTGAATGTGGCCTATGACTGACCATGGTGTCTTGTTCGTCTGATCTAGGCACCTAGTAACCTTCACAGGAAATAAATTCACCAAAGTGAATCAAAATAAATCTGTCATAACTATTTAAACAGATACTATATCCTAATGTATGTGTTGTCTGCACCACAGCAATAACTTGTTTGTTAAAATTATTGTAGGATATTTCACGCAATGTTGGTTTGTTTAAAAACTACCTAAAATTTCAGACGCAATGAAACATATTGGGAAAAGGGACAACAAGGAGGTACAATACATTTATTATTATAAATACAGAATGTTTAATTACCACTTGCTTTTCAAAAAAAATTGATATATTCTATGGCTCGGTTGCATGTTCTGTTGTAGATTTTAATTTGGTTCATTATATCAGTGTAGATGTTCCTAACCACATCTCAGCAGCATCCGAGACTGCTAAATCAGCTGCCAAGCTGGGACTGGCAGCGTCTGGGAAGGAGGGATGAAAACGCACGTTCCGAGAGAAGACTAAAAAAATGCCCAGTTGGACTGCATAGCAGAGATTTCACATATTGTGCTGCAGAAGTAAGAAATCTGAATATATTTGCAATGGAGTGACCCAGTGCAAAAGAGCAGCAGGACACGATTGATTTTTACAAAGTATTTAAGGGAACCTGTCAACAGGTTCTATTACCACAAAACAAACACATTTATGTTACGTTGCTGTACTCCAGAGTCAACCCTTACGTTCTTTTCCCCTTCTTTGCATTACGATATATAGTAATTTATTCAGCTCTGTCCTCTTCCAATCTTTCCTGCTCAATGCCTCTTTCTTGATCCCAGATTGACAGGTCACTTTTATCTGAATGACCTGACTCCCTCGATGTAAAACTCGCACAGGCACTGTTATTCTCCGCGACAGTCGTCTTCTCGGAGGAGGCAGCGCATACACAGATTCATAGTCCTGATCTCAATGTGTCTTCAGGACTATGGAGGTGTGACTGCGCCTATGCGATATTTCCAGCTGGGAAGAAGGTCACTCAGACAAGACCAGTAAGACATTGAGCTGTCAATCAGGGAGTAAATGACATCGGCAAGTGGGGAAAATTGGAAAAAAGGCAAAGAGCTGTATGTGACATGTCCTCTTTAACAAGGTAAAGGAAGGCCAAAGAAATATATTAAATAAATGTTGCCTTAAAATTATCCCCACATAATAATACGGTTACCCCCAACAAGCAGTGATTGAGCTTTTCTAATATGACACATTGTTTGAATATTATACTCATCTATGATTTCGTTTTCTTCATTATTTAGTTATCAGTTTTGAAGGAAGACTGGATGACAACCTGTCCATCCATAATCATCTCCCATGGTCCCTGATTACTGTTCAGCAGGATGCACCGATCATTACCGTATGACTTGGAATAAATATAATGCAGATATACACCGTAGGTAGATATATATATATATATATATATATATACACACATGCATACCATCACTTGTTCCCTATGAACAGCCATTTCATGTTGGGATGAGGCTAACTGTAGTGTATTTCAGTGGGATGACTGCCAGGAAGTCCAGGAATAATTGGATCCTATGATTATTACATTTTTCCACATATTACCTGTATATTATACATATTACTGGTTCTAGACAACTCAAAAATGTCTTCCGATGCACTTTTTAATTTCTTAATAAATGATAAAAGGGTGAACCCGCATAAGGTTACAAATAGACTTTTTTTTCTCAATTGTCATCCATTTACATCCACTTTTTTTCTCATCTGTTTTGAAAGGCTGAAAGGGGTAAATTGTCTGAACTTTTTTTTCCCATTGAGGCTTTGCAACGTATCAATTAAGAAAATGGCTGAAAAATTGATGGAAAATTAATGTTTTCTGGTTTTCAGCCATTTTTCACAGAGTTTTACGGTATGGATACACAGATCTTTTTTTTTACAAAATGCATGTGTGATTGGTTCCATTAAATTGTATGGATCAGTGTGCTGTCAATTTTACCAATGGACAGCACAAGGATGAGTTAAACGGATGTGTGAATGTAGCCTAATATTGGATCTGGTTGGATAACCAATATGTAGAACTTTAAAACACCAATTGGTGGACAATAGATCAGACTATAATCCCACTGATCTAGCATGAAAAGAGAGTCCTTTGTGCATACGTTGGAGACTACGTATACTTCGAAATACCTTTTCCTTTAAATGTTTTGAATAACTTAGCTGTCTATGCGTTTCAATATAGAGGGATCCTGCAAAAAAGAAACAGACACTGTATAAGATTCTTTTCATATATATTTGGCACCTATTGGTTACATATATTGGTTATATATTGGTTATATATATTAATATACATCACTGTATTCTTGAAAAAAATGCACACATGTAAGGCGTCCAATGTATTCTTTAGTGTGAATATAGTCACAGGCTGGTTTAATATGCTGTGATTCTTTAAAGATCTCACTTTTCATCTGATAATGAAGTGCTTGAGTATGTAACAAATATTTAGCTATTTTACAGTTCACTAAGGCAATGATCACAACCAGTCCACCAAGTGCTCATACACGGAGCTGGATATATACAGGAATCTAAAATACCCTGGAACTTAAAACGTATATTCATGGAAATAATCCAATCCGTTCCTACAGAGATTTGCATCGGTAGCACTTATTAATATTTTTTGTATGTGTCTTTTAACATTTTAGAGACATACCCGTATTTGTAAAATAATTCTGCGTGCACATCTTTCTGCTAAATTGCAGCAAGACAAACTACAGAGTGGTGTTTGAAGGTTTCTGAACCCTTCAGAATTTTCAATTTTGCTGCATAAATTTGGTCAAAAAATTACATTAGATTTTCACACAAGTCAAAATGGTAGATACAGAGAACCAAATAAAAAAATATTCAGAAATATTAGACTGAGTAATTTTTTTAAATTGAGAAAAATGATCCAGTATCCCATGTTTATCAGTGGTAAAAGTATGTGAACCTTTACTTTCACTATTTGGTGTGACCCCTTGTGGAGCAATAATTGCATTTAAATGTTTCCGGAAATTCTTAATTAGACCTGCACATCGGCTTGGAGGAATATTAGCCCATTCCTTCCTACAAAACAATTTCAACTCCGTTATACTTCTCCCATAGACTTGTCTCTTACGGACCTTCCACAACATTTCTAAAGGATTAAGGTCAGGATTTTAACTCGACCATTCATTAGAATGTTGGATTTTGTTTTTTATCCATTTTTGAGCTAAATGCAGGACTGGATACATAAGACAGGAGGAGCATCAATCTTTCCTTTGTACATTTTTTCCCTTTTGCATCTGTTCCTGGCTTTGAATAAAAGAAACTACATTAAAAAAAGTAAGCCAATTGTAAATGCTGCCTCTAGGCACTTTTACGTGGACGTATTTTTGGTCAGAAATTTGCATTAATGTTTGTAAGCCAAATAGATGTGATAAGTAGAAATATTTTTTTGCCATGTTTTAGACCCACTCTTGGCTTTGGCTTAAAAATACTGACAAAGTATAGTACACAAAATATTAAACATTCCTGTACAATAATGACCTGATGCCAAAATAATGATTAACTATTCAAATTGCTTCTTAATATATTTGTACAGGTGAAGGAGAATGTCACATAGTGTGTGGGCATAGTGTGTAGCTGAACGTAAGCCATTGTGATCAAACTTCCTTCACAAGTGTTCAATGATTCAATTTATCACAACATAAAAAAAGAAACTACGGTATTTCTGATAAACTCCTTGGAAGACCTGAGCTAAAGAGAAGATACAAGAGGTGTAAACTAGGTAGAAGGGAGTAGCCGGTCACCACAACAGCTTGCAAGCCCCCTGGGGTGTGGAACAGTATCACTGTCAGAGGCAAAAGAACATATGGGAAAATAAAGAGTTGATGTGGCATCACAGAGTTAAAATCTTGAATTTTCATAGGATCATATTAAAATCACAAAAAACATCTAGATAGTGTCCATGTGGAAAAATACCAAGGCGCTTCTGATGCGTGAAGCACCTTAATTCGTGAACCAGAAATGTTGTTGATCTCATCTGGATGTTTATTGTAATCTTAATATGATCCAATAAAAAAAAAATAATTTTAAGGTTTTAGTCTCTCACAGTCTACCTCGACCCTATTCTGTGAGGTGGTCCTATGCACGGTATGTCTTTGTCATCCATGCGCTGAGGTCAGGAAGCTTGGATGGTTTAATCTTTGGCAGGAGAAATGCCCCCTTCATTTTGCTGCATAAAGGAAGAGTGAAAACGTCTAACTCAACACTTCCTTTCCTAGAATTACACTTATACAGTCTCGTGAACACAGGAAAAACGCCTTTTATGACGCATAGGTTAAATTTTTTTTATTGAAGAAGAAAGTAATGACGGTGACTAGAACATCTGCTCTCCACTTTTGAAAGCTTGTGCATGAATATATGGAATTAGCAGAGATGAATGAAACTCGTTACATCAAATGGTAGGACAGAGTTACTGCTTGTACAGCAGGTAAACAATACGAAATGCATTCGGAGAACATATCTGTGTTCTTGGTTTATCCATCCAATGGTTAGAAGTGTTGATAGACACACTCTACTGTCTGCCTTGTTTGGGATCCTTACAACCGCTGACCCCATGTATGTTTCACTGTTCCCTGGATCAGATTAGAATTCTCTACATTCTAGTGTCTGTCCTATAAAGTGTTTGCATGTGCTTGGCAGTATATAAATACAAATGTACAATACCTAAAAAGGACACTGCTATAAATCACCGCAGACTGAATGGGAACATACGTTTTCAATACACCGTTAACCCTATTCACAAACATTTTTTTATTTTTAATTTTCGCCATCAGAGGTAGCTAAAACGTTGCCTCGAAATCCTGAATTTCCCACTTTATCTGATGCCTCTGAAGTCACTGACAATGTTTTAATATGAAGCCCATTTGATAAAAATAATTAAAAAATATAATGTATTGTAAGTGTCTGGTTCATCCTACAGATGAAAGTGGGATAATTTGTTTACAATAACTAATTCCTCTTGGTATCTGTTTTGATCTATGTGCTTATTGTTATGCTGTAATGTCTTTTGTCTGTACAAATCCCCTCTGAAATGTAAAGTGCTGCGGAATATGTTGGAGCTATAGAAATAAAATTATTATTATTTTTATTATCATAAGTGACCTAATGTACGATTATATTAACAGGAATAGATTATAGCTAATACTATTGTATTCAGCTATTATTCTCAAAGCAATCTATAAAAATCACATTATAAATCTATACATATTTTTCAATAGACCTATAATCGTGCAATAACTGAGTAGTAATGATTATAGTTGGATATTGTTTCATATATTATTCCAGTCATATTAAAATACTGCTAAAACATTCTTTGCGCTCTGTTCACACATGCAGTATTTTGGAATAAATACGGAAGTGGTGACGTGTTTCTATTACACTTTTCCTCTGATTGTTCCTCTCCTGGTTTTGGCTCACAAATACCGAGGTAAAATACTGACCAAAGACTGAACGTGTGAACGTGGCCTTAGATGGTAAAAAAATACTGCACGTTTAGGATATGTTCACACATTTGTTGCAGAAATGTTTGTGGCTGTTCCATACAATCCCTAAATTCACGCACATGCTGCGGAAACAGTTCCATTAGTATGTACGAAATTAATCTTTGAGATTGCATAATTCTCTGCAACAAATCTGATGCATGTGAAAATATGCTTCAGCTTTTCAGGAACAGACATAGAGAGCATGGAGTACAACATTGTGGGATATGTCTGCACTAAATAAATAATGAGCAATAGACAGAGATGTTTCAAGCTGTATTTTTTTTTCATTGTACTATGTAAACAAGGTAAAATAACAGAACCTAAATAATGTGTATGTGTGTGTATATATATATATATATATATATATATATATATACATATATATCATTGGACAGATTTCGCTCCGGGCGCTGGCGGACCACTACTGCAGAGGGCTGTTGTGTTGTTTACAAGGTTTGCTGCATTCCAATATGAGCTGCTTTAATCAATACATCCATCCATAAAGCAGCCTGTGGAGAGGGCATTTGTAAAGAAAACATGGATTCACGTGCAATAACGATCTCACTATTCTGTGTATTAGGTATAGAGCACAACAATTGAAATGTTATTCGAGCATTGAATATACAACCCCTGTGTATTATTATTATTATTATTATGCATTTATATAGCGTCATTTATTCCATGGCGCTTTACATGTGAAAAGGGGAAATATAATTGCACTGTAGCCCCGAGGTTTCCTATTATTATATTTTACATGTGATACTATACAGGTGTGGTTAAAAAAGACAATTCTACAGGAGGTCATTCTGCATTGGCAAACAAAATGTAGAGGACGGGAAAGTCAGGAAGCATGAGAAAGGAAGGTGGAATTTCCAAGGATGTCTCCGTAATGGAGATAAAAAGCCGTGCATCCATAAAAGTCTTGTGCATTATATATATATATAATATATATATATACACACACACACACATTGGGAGGTCATGTCTATGTATCTCATGTATTGAGTTTCAGTGCATCTAAGTTACCCTGGATAATGGGGCAGACAACTAATTAGAGAACCTAATGCTCCCTGGCCAGGCAGGCAGGTCCCTCTTCTTGTTCTGGAACAAAGCTTGTGTGGGGCAGGAGTAATGTGCTGCTCAGAGCATCCTCTGCCTGGGAGGAGGGGGAGGAGTGATAGGAAGGGAGGGGGAGTATAGGGTGGAGGGCGTAGGGGGGTGTAGACTAGTCCTGCAGGAGGAATTCCTTTCCCAGGAGCTTTATGTTGGGGGAAGGGGTCCCTGAGCCAGGAACGCTGGGAAATCCCACTCTCTAGTCATATGATATGTGATGGACGGATTGTACAGCCAATGTATATGTTAACATTCCACATGCAATACATAACTGCATGCTGTGTTCCCTCTAGTGTCTGTGTTGTTTGTTTCATCATATATAGACACCTACGGATCGACATTGTGTATCTGTAGGCACTATCAGCATCACCAATTATTATGCAAAATGGCCATTACTCTTTGTTATTTCACAAAGCCCGCACAAGCAATGTATAGCAATGGTGAAAAATAAAAAAATAGACATTATCCATCAGTTTGTCCATTTTTGTTATTTTTTATTTATAACAGTGATGCATTTATTTATTTGGAAGATTTATGACATCAGGGCTCACGAGACATGTACATAAAATACTAAATCTTCCGATATAAATATTGAAACGTTATACGTAAAATTATTCACTTTCTAGCCAAACAATATCCCAGAGAAGGTGGAACTGAGGATTTGCAATATTCATATCCAGAAAATAAAAAATGTTATTGATGCCACAAAAGAGCGCAGTCATGAGGACGTTATATATTGGTGACAAAACTATCCTGAAATCAGCACTAAATAACTAGGAGGGGAGAAAGACAGAGAATTGTCATAACTTGTTACGGCCATTTACATGTGTTTGAAATGTATAGTAAAGATATATAAAATTATAGTAATAAAAATAAATAAATAAAATGATAGTCGTGTTATAAAGGCGAACAAAAAAGCCTGTAGGATTGCAAACAGCCAACTTGCCAAACTAAGATTTCTTTATTAGCCACTGAGCAATATTGCCCCAAATCTGATATTCCGAGCTATGGTTTGTGTAATCTTGTGTCGGGAGCTCGCACCTCACCGAACCAGTGTGTTCCCAAGACAGGATGGGAACTTTCCAGGACAAGCAGGTGTGACAGAGCGGCCATGTGGCCACTATTTACAAGCATAGAGCACTGGCTAGTGGGGGAGAATGGAACTACAGCGGTACACAAGCCAGCCACACAGAAACTGGGATGGAGAGGAGAGGACAAGGAGGTGGTATTGAGGGATCACATGCATGCAGTCCGTTAGGCCTTTTTCACATGTCCATTTTTTGACGTCAGTGTAAATCGCCAGAATGTGAAAAAACGGATCCGTTTCCATTGTGGCACAAACGGAGGCAACCGGATCCGTTTTTTTGATAGATCCACATTATCAAGCTAGTGGTGGAAATGTAAAGGAACACGAGCCTGGAAAAAGGAGAGAGAGAGATTTTTCTGCCGCCAGAACGGAATTTGGGGTTAAATTTCTGGCAAGGAAATTTCTTCCGGGCATGCTCAGTGTCAAAGCGGATCCGTTGCCGGATTCCGTCAAAAAACGGTTGGCAACAGATCCGCCGCCCATAGGCAACCATTATAACGAATGGCGGATAGCGGCGGATTTGTTGCTATCCGCTATTTTGACGCAGACAAAAAACGTTATCATTATCTGTCCACTCAAGTCAGCAGACGCCAAAATTTTGACGGATCGGGCAAAAAACGGATCCAACGGACGACCATCCATCAAAATCCGCTGCTAATGCAAGTCAATGGGGAAAAAAACGGATCCGCCAAAAAATGGAAACGCGGATTTTGACTGATGGCAACAAACGGAAATGTGAAACAGGCCTTAGAAATAAGCTGGAAACGACCTTCTTAATAGCCTGCAGCAAAAGCTTCTATATAAAACAAGTGATAATATAGATACATGCATGTACATAATAACAATAAAGATCACCACAATGTCATCTTTTGGAAATTCATTTGTCGCCGAGTCAGTGTAAGGGATAAAATGGGGAAAAACCATTGAAAATGTAAATTACAGTACTAGTTCTTAGAGAGGTATTCCAGTTTTGGAAACACACAAACACACATTGTGCTTTACTCTTCCTCGCCAGGTCCAGCTCTGAGTCTGTACCACTGCTCCAAGTCTCTATTATTTTTCGCAACGTCGACATCACATTGATAGCACTGCAGCCAATACGTGAGCTCAGCGGCTCTGCCCAAGGTGACTGCATGAGCCACTCAGAATCGCTGAGCTCACCGATTGGCTGCAGCACTTTCAACATAAGGTCAGGCGACAATAACAGGCACCAGGAACAGTGGTATTGGACCTGGGAAGGGTGAGTAAGTTCAGTTTGTGTGTTTTTTAAACAAACGGCGATGGAAGGCAGGGATTTTCCAAAACCAAACAACCCCTTTGACACTGGGTAAAATGAAAAAAACAAACAAACTACATTCATAATAGTATCAGAGCCCCTGCTATTGACTTACTGTGGTTACATACTGATGTGGTCTCAGGGCTTAAAGTGACCCTCCATCCTGGCACTGAATAGAGACTATACATTTGCCATGTATGGCCACCCTGCCTGATGCCCTCTGTTTGCCTGCCAGTGCCTCCTTCCAGAGCGGAATGCCTGCTTTCCTGCATTCAAGATGGCCGCTGCAGTGACCATGGGCGCACATTGGCAACTCTGAAGCACGTTTCCACAGCACAAGGAAATCATGGGAGGCGCAGTTTAGATTTTCCCCGCTGTGTTTCACATGTCAGTATGGTGGTGATCTTGGATGCAGGAGAATTGAAATGCCTGTCTCAGCAGTGGCGGCAAACGGAGGGCACCAGGTAGGGTGACCAGACGTGGTAAACATATTATCACGTTAGACCCAGGGTGGAGGGTCACTGTAGTAGACCCGATGGTTGAAGAACTAAAGCTATGCCCACATTGCGTGTTTTTTCAGAAATCTTCACAAGTCATGGCAAAACTGCACAATCATAGAATATTTCAATATGTTATTTCAGGAGTTAAACCTCTCGAGTTGTCGTGCTTACACTAAACTGCCCAGGATCTAAGATCACATGTTCTGAAAGCTAAGAAACTCTATTACAAGACATTTTTCACATTTTTTCTTACCTGCATGAAAAAAGTCACCAGACGTGTTACGTTTCTTAGGAGTCAACTCAACTCTTTAGCTGGCGATGCCCAACTGCTTGGCTGATAGATATTTCCCTCTGCTTCACCATTATAGTAATACACATAGCACTAATGGGTCCATGAAAGTGCTGAAAGAAACCTTTCTCCCTCTTTTGGACTAGAATGTCACGTGACTGCTGCAATCAATCACGGAGGTGAGGCAGGGGTCATATAGGTATGATTTTTTTTTAATTATTTTAGCACCATCATGTGTCCATTAACTCAACAGATAAAAGTATGGCTACATTATCTGAAGGCAAACAGAGGCGACCCTGAGGTGTAAGAAGTCCATAAAATGAGGGCTGGCGGATGGGGAAAAACTATGTTCCAATTAATATGGGACTAGATGCTGCATCATGGGTGAGACATCCACACTTGTTTTGGGGGTCAAGGTTTTGAGGGCCCACCCCCTTTCAAAACTTTTTCAACCACGCAACTTGTCGCCATAATCTTCTTTTAAACGATAAGACAGTGTGATACCCAGCACCAATCCTGACAACAGGTATTTAAAAACATAATTATAGTCATCAGACTTATTACAAAAAGGCAGTAAATTTACATTAATAATAACATATATCCTTTTATTTTAGGTCAGAAATACTTCCATTTTCTATATCCTAATATGGTCTAATCTACCCAATACCACCATACATTGTGTCCATAAATGCACAGGCACAAATTTACCACACCATCTAAGCAGGGTTCTATAAACAAAACTAAAATTACAATTTTCATTTTTCCCCTGTGTAATAATTTTCTACAAATCTGTGTAGAGTTGTCATCGATTTCCTCCTGAATCATCCATTTGTGGTCAACATTCCCATTAATGTCTCACTCATCATTTTCCTTTCTTAATCCTTTCTTCCGCTGTGAATTTTTTCATTTCCTCTTCAAATAATTAAAGAGCCGAACAATGTTCTGTAAGCCGAACTTTAATTGATCTTGGGATCTGACTTAGGTATCCCATAGCATATAGGCACATCAACAAATAGATAACATTAAAACTGTTAGGCTAAGGTCACACGTTCAGTATTTGGTCAGTATTTTACATCAGTATTTGTAAGTCAAAATCAGGAGTGGGTGATAAATCCAGAAGTGGTGACGTGTTTCTATTATACTTTTCCCCTGATTTCTCCACTCCAGATTTTGGCTTACAAATACTGATGTAAGGGGCGTGGCCTAGGTCAGTGATGGCGTGAGTCACACTTGTCTGGTGCTCTGAGGTAATTTTCTCTAAAATCTACAAAAACTGGGCCAATAATCACAATTCCTCACAAAAATGTCAAGGAACATCTATTAAAGGTCTTACCCACTTTTTGGAGGAATATTTTCACATTTAAGATATTTTTCCTGTGAGGATATACCATCAGCTGTTTACTGGGCTGTGACACTGAGGCCTAATTGCCTCGCAGTTGACAGACTTCTTATGACTGACTTTTTAAATTTATTCATCATAAAATTCATTATGAGTTTGCAATTTTGCTCTCTTTCATGTGATGGATTAATTCTTCATCGACATTTTTGTGATTAATTGACATCAAATCACTTGGAGACTGTTTTCTTCTGAGGTAAAATGCAGACACCTCAGTGGTGACATCTATTCAACCCAGCTATAGAGGAATTGTTATTCAGTTTTTATATTAGCCTCCCTCGGATAAAGACAGAGGCTACAGAGGATTACAATACGTTGTTATTCATTGGAATTTTCATCAGCTTTACTAAGAAAGCCGGTTCCCGGTGGTGGCTGATAACACCAAGCTGCTGTGGGCAATAGCGGTGGTCAGAATTTCTTTTACAGTTCATACAGTGGAATTGTTATTCAGTTTTTTACATTAGCCTCCCTCAGATAATAACAGAGGCTGAAGTGGATTTCAATAGGTCGTTATTCATCGGCATTTTTCTCAGTGCAATCTGCTGATTGACAATTCTGACTCACTGCAGGTGAATGGACATTACTAATATTACTAATACAGCCAATTGAACAGGCAATTTAGTTTAAACAAGTGTGTTCTCTTTTGAGTTTCATACTGTGAATAATTTTAACATTATTTTCTTTCTGTGATACCTGATCTAAGGTATTTACTGTTATTGTTACCACACATGAATGACTTTATGAGAATTACTATTTATTAGCATATACCTACTATTTTGGTGCAGTTTGCTGTTGGAGTCTTATTGTTCTTTATATATTATTCTCTTGGAGTGTTAAGAATTGTTATTGCAGAGTTATAGGGAACCTAAAGCTTATATTTAACCCCTAAAGTACACAATTGAATAGATCAGTTCTGGACTAATACAGTAATTCTTATTAGCTGATCTATTATAACAGTCTATTTTATCTCACATTTATAAGAGTTACAAATACCTGGAAAATGTCTAACAATAAATGCTCATCCTCATCAAAAACACAAAACAATAACAGAAGCAATCGACTTAGTCATATTCCGTTAAAAACATCCCCTATTTGTGGGAGCTCAAGAAAATCAAGATATCCAATTAAAAAAGACAGACAACAACCTTTGATGGAGACTCATAGCTCTAAATTGGAGGTCCACAACAAATTTTCTGTGCTTCAGACCACCGATCCTGAAGACATGGATTCAGCATCTTCATCAAAAAGGAAAGGCTTGAAAGAGTGGGGTAATGATCGTTCCTCTGCAACTAACTCATCAGATGAATTTTCTAATATCTACTCTCCAAATCCTAGTCCCAAAAAATCTCGCTTAAGTTTGACGGGATTAAGTGCGGTATTTCCTGAACCTTTTGACAGTCACTCCATGGAGGCATTTATGACCAGTCTTGCCGATAAAATTAGCGCTAGACTTAAATTAGATCTTGGCAAACAAACCAAAATTTTCCAGGAAACCTTGGATGTATTCAGTAATAAATTGGAAAACCAGGAAAAAAGACTATTGGATATGGAAAAAAAATATGAAATTACTTCAAAGGAGAAACAAGATACAGAGCTAGAGCTTCAGAAACTAAAGCTTAAATTGGCTGACATAGAAGATAGGTCAAGACGAAATAACATCAAAATTAGGGGTATTTCGGAGGATTTTACCCCTAATAGACTTCCTGATTATATTAAATCTGTCTTCAAACACATGCTGTCAAATTTATCTGATTCTGATTTAATAGTGGACCGTATCCATAGGCTGCCAAAACCATCTAATATCCCAAGAGAATTACCAAGAGACACTGTAATGCGGATTCACTTTTACCATATCAAGGAAAGGATCCAGAACTGTGTCAAAGTAAAAAAGGGCTTCCCAGAACCTTATGATCATCTTAAGTTAATCTCTGACCTCTCCAAAGAGACCATTAAGGGAAGAAAGCTTTTTAGACCCATTACATCAGTCTTAAGAGACAAAGAAATCCCGTATAAGTGGGGTTTCCCTCTGAAACTGTTGATCAATTTTAAAGGAAAGACATCTGTCATATTCTCACCGAAAGATGGGTATGAATTCCTGAAGATGAATGGTTGTGCGCTTTATTCAGGCAAAAATGGTTCTCCAGGCTCCAGACATGTTACTTGAGATCTAAAATGTATATTCTGATTTAAAATGTTATGCCGCCTGAATTGGTTATTGGAAGAATGTCTCAAGTGGGGCACCACAGGGCTCTGTCCTGGGCCCTGTATTGTTCAACATCTTTATCAACGATTTAGATGAAAGAATTGAGGGTAAACTGATTAAATTTGCTGATGACACAAAGCTAGGAGGGATAGCTAATACTAGAGAAGAGAGAGAGTATTCAAAAAGATATAAATAAGCTGGAGCAGTGGGCAGCAACTAAAAGAATGGTTTTTAACAGGGAAAAATGCAAAGTACTACATCTGGGCAATAAAAATGAAAAAGCATATACAGAATGGGAGGAATAGGGCTAAGCAACAGCACATGTGAAAAAGACTTGGGTATACTAATAGATCACAGACTGAATATGAGTCAACAGTGTGATGCAGCAGCAAAAAAGGCAAATGCAATTCTAGGATGTATTAACAGAAGCATACAGTCTAGATCACATGAAGTCATTATTTCCCTCTACTCCTCTTTGGTCAGACCTCATCTGGAATATTGTGTCCAGTTTTGGGCACCACATTTTAAAAAAGACATCAACAAACTGGAGCAAGTTCAGAAAAGAGTGACCAGAATGGTGACCGGTTTGCAAACCCTGTCTTATGAGGAAAGGTTGCAGGATTTGGGAATGTTTAGTTTGCAAAAGAGAAGACTGAGAGGAGACTTAATAGCTGTCTACAAATATCTAAAGGGCTGTCACATTGTAGAAGGATCACCTTTATTCTCATTTGCACAAGGAAAGACTAGAAGCAATGGGATGAAACTGAATGGGAGGAGACACAGATTAGATATTAGAAAAAACTTTTTGACAGTTAGAGTGATCAATGAGTGGAACAGGCTGCCACGAGAAGTGGTGAGTTCTCCTTCAATGGAAGTCTTCAAACAGAGGCTGGACAGACATCTGACTGGGATGATTTAGCGAATCCTGCTTTGAGCAGGGGGTTGGACCAGATGGCCCAGGAGGTCCCTTCCAACTCTACGATTCTATGATTCTATGATTCTAATATTTCATGATGCTTTAAGGCTGTGTGCCCACGTTGCGTTTTTTAAGCGTTTTCTGCAGCGCTTTTAGACAAGCGTTTCTGCTGCGGAAACGCTTAAGAAAAGCATCTAATGTAATAGAATGGAAAACGCACATGTGCTAATGGTGCGTTTTTTTCCGCTGCGGAAACGCTTAGCGGAAAAAAATGCAGCATGTTTATTAATTGTGCAGAATCGCATGCGATTCCGCATACATACACTGCAATTGCAAAAACACATAGGAAAACGCATGTCAAAACGCTTGACAATCGCGTCAAAAACACGTGTCAAAAAGCGCATGCATTTTCCCTGGCAAGGGCATGCGTTTCTGCTCAGGAAAAAAACCAGTCCATTGTTTAGTAATATGACTATTAAGTTGTGTTCTTATAATGTAAGGGGACTTAATAGTCCTAATAAATGCTTTACCATCCAGAGAGAAATTTTCAAATCTTTAGCAGACATAGTTTGTTTACAAGAGTCAAAGTTTAAACTAAATAATCACCCAGAATTTTATGTACGAAATTACACTATTAGTTTTGAGTCGTCAAGTTCCTCAAAGAAGGCGGGAGTCATCACTATGATAAGGAATTCTTTATCTTTTGAATTGGTAGAAGAGATTTCTGTTATTAATGGACACTACCATATCTTGGTTTGTAATCTAAACTCTCAAATGTACACAATAGTTAATCTATAAGTCCCAAATAAGGGTCAAATTACATTTTTAAATAAAATAATTAAAAAAGTTGATCAAATTAAAAGAGGTATTTTACTGATGTTAGGAGACTATAATATTGTACCAGATAACATTCTTGATTCATCCTCTACTAATAGATGCAAATCTCCCTCACTAAATTGTTGGATTTTTAAGAATGAATTATTTGACTCATTTAGATGTCTTAATTCCACATCGAAGGAATATTCCTATTTCTCTGACACTCATTTATCTGCTTCAAGGATAGATCTTATGCTGACAGATATATTTTCCCTCCCTAGATTCAAATCCACTTCTGTAGGTAGTAAGACCATGCCTCATTGTTTGCGCAATTTGAAGAAGGCCATACAATTAACAATCAATTTTTATGGAAGTGTAATTCCTCAATATTTCAAAATTCCAAATATCATAAAGAAATTTCACTGGCCCTAACTAATTATTTTAGAGAAAACCCTTTTGATTCTACAAAGCCCTTTTTACAGTGGAATCCTCATAAAGTGGTCATTAGAGGTACCTTAATACAAATCTCATCTAAAATAAAAAAAATTCAAAAGAAATAAAATCAAGGAATTACAGTCCATGAATAAAGATAAGGAATTGTCTCTGACTAATACTTCTTCCCCTTGTCCCAAAATAAAATCAGATCTAGTAAAATTAAGAAATGAATTCTCTTTTTACGACTCAGCAGTCAAAAACTCCAAATTTAAATATTGCATGTCTTTAAACAAGCCATCTAAATTTATGTTCAATAGAATCAAAAAGCAAAGAGTTCGAAACAGGATTGATAAGAATACTACCCCCAAAGGAATTACACTTCTACACCCACAAAAAATTGTTAATTCATTTGCAGAGTTCTATAAAAAATTATATAATTTAAATGAGAATCCCTCCCAGTCTACTCCCAATGAGAAAACAATTAAAGATTTTTTATCCTCAATAAATCTTCCTAAGATTACTATGGATGATTTGGAGTTTCTATCCTCTCCTTTTAATGACGAAGAAACATGTAATATTATAAAACAATTTCACTCCCATAAAGCGCCTGGTCCTGATGGATATAGTAATAGCTATTAAAAATCTTTCAGCAAGATTCTGGTACCCCATTTAACGCAGATTTTTAATGCTGCTGCATCTACAGGTGCATTCCCGAAATAAATTCTTGAAGCTAATATAATTCTTATTCCTAAACCAAACTTAAACCCAGACCAAATAATAAATTATAGGCCCATTTCCCTCATTAATACTGATTTAAAAATTTATTCCAAGATCATTGCTAATAGACTAAATTGTATTCTGCCCAGTTTAATTTCAAACGATCAAATTGGTTTTATAAAACACAGTCTGTTGAAGGTACCAGACGATTAATAAATATAATTAAATTAATAAATTCCCAAAACCTTTGCTCTGCTGTGATTTCCTTAGATGCTGAAAAGGCATTTGATCGCTTGAATTGGAATTATTTAAATTGTACTCTACAAAAATTCGGTTTTAATATCCCCTGTATTACAGAAATTATGGCCCTTTATTCCAATCCACAAGCAAGAATTTATGTTAATAATCATCTTTCTACCCCTTTTAAAATTACTAATGGAACTAGACAGGGATGCCCACTTTCTCCTTTATTATTTGCTTTAGCAGTAGAGCCCCTTGCTCAATTAATTAGGGATGACCAAGATATTAAAGGAATTAGTACTAACTCCAGAGACTATAAAATTAATTTATACACTGATGATATTTTATTAACCCTGACAGAACCATCTAAATCCATCAATAAAATTCAAAATTTACTCAATGAATTCTCTTTTATCTCATATTTTAAAATAAATGTCACCAAATCTAAAATTCTACTTTTTAATTTAAACTCTCCTCAAATTCAAGAAGTTAAAAACATATCCCCATGGACCTGGGCGGAAAAAGACTTTGTATATCTAGGTTTAAAGTTTTCTAGGGATATTAACTATTTGATCTCTACTAATCTCAATGATCTTATTAATTCTATTATTAAGGATTTTAACTTTTACAATGATACAGGACTTTCATGGTGGGGGAAAAATGTAATTGTCAAATCCATTATTTTGCCCAAAATCTTATATGTTTTTCGATCTCTCCTGTTATCTGTTTCAACCTCATTTTTAACCAGCCTACAATCTCATATTAATTTTTTTGTGTGGGGTAATAAAAGGGCTAGGATTGCTACTAATCAATTATTTAAAAGCAAACCACATGGTGGAATGGGTCTGCCCAACATTACAGCATATTATTATGCTAATCTCATAAAGCAGTCTATTTGGTGGTGGCCTAGCCTATATAAACCATCTTGGATTGACTTGGAATTATTTTTCAATAAAGATACCCCACTAAACAGAATTATTTTCAATCGGCTTATCAAAAAAGGGACTTTCCCTATTAATCATCCTATTTTCTTAGCGATTTTGGAAGCTTAGATGAAATTATTCAGACTTAGAAGGCAAATTCCTAAATCAGAAATTATTAAAGTACTCCCTCTTTCTTTGGTTGAGGTTATTGCAGAGTTTAATCTAGATCCACTCTGGGCTACTTGTGGTGTTACCAAAATTCAAGACATTTACGATGGTAAATTTTCTACCCATTTACACAAATCAAGGCCACATTTGGGATTCCCTCTTCTGCCTTTTTACAATTCTTAATCTCGATGAACCAAATGGAGCTTTTTCTGTAGACCAAATCATATCTCTCTGAACCTTCTGTCTTTATGTTAAAAAATTTAGGTCATAATATTTTTTGGACCATTCAATACCCTTATAAATGGTTTAACTTGGATCAAACCTTTTGTAAATCACCTTACATGATTAAATGGGAAGAGGACCTCCACCTTTAAGTACAGATAGACGATTAGGAAAAGGCGATTATAACAACGTACTCTTAATAATAATAATAATAATAATTTTTATTTATATAGCGCCAACATATTCCGCAGCACTTAACAATTAAGCGGGGACATGTACAGACAATAAATTCAATACAAGTTAAGACAATTCAAACAGTGACATTAGGAGTGAGGTCCCTGCTCGCAAGCTTACAATCTACAAGGAAATGGGGGGACACAGTAGGTGAAAAATGCTTGTTAATTCAGGTCTGGCAATTATAATAGGGATTTTCATATAAAGCTGCATGATCCGGTCATCAGCCCGTGTGTTTAAGTGCAATAGACAAGTATCAAGTGCAGTTATCTTGTGCATGAAGCTTGTGGAGACAGATGAATAGTAGGGTGCAGATTCAGAATAATATTTGGAAGGAGGGAACAGGGCAAAGTTAGCTTCCTCTATTTCAATGACTCTCCAAGAGTCATTTTATAAACTATTATCACGATGGTACTATACTCCCTCTAGATTAGCCAAGATCAACTCAGACAACTCCCCAAATTGTTGGAGAGAATGTGGACATATTGGTTCTCTATTTCACATATACTGGTCATGTCCAAAGATTAGACCATTATGGATAGAGGTTGAGTCCTTGGTTGGTCAAATTTTAAATATTAATGATATTATTTTAACCCCTCAGTTGGCTTTACTCTCTATGGGCATTGATCAGTTCAATCCATCCTTAAGACAACTTATTCTTCACTTTTTTTTAGTTACCAAAAATAATATTGCTTTTTTTTGGAAGTCCCCTAATATTCCGTCATTACAAGATTTAATTAATAAAACTTCTTTACATAAATCTTATGAAAATAAAATTGCTATTTCAAATAGCAGCTTTAACAAATTTGCTTGTAAATGAAACCGTTGGGTAGAACTATTTCCATAAGGGCATTGTTTTTTATTTCTAGTTTATATTTGTGTAAAATATTTTGACTATGTTTTTGATCTGACAAATATCTATCTGTTCTATGTATTTTATGGATTGATTGCATGACAATGCATCATTTCCCTTTCCCCCTACCCTTTCCCTTTCCGGGTTATTATAAATTTTAATAAAATTTATTGGAAAAACAAATACTGATGTAAAATACTGAACGTGTTAACATGGCCTTAGATGGTTAACAAATACTGCCCATTTAGAATATGTTCATACATTTGTTGCAGAAATTTTGTGGCTGTTCCCTACATCCCCTAAATTCATGCATATGCTGCAGAAACAATACAAATAATATGTATGAGAATAAAAACCATATAAGCGCTCTTGTGGTATGGGTTTCATGAGTCAGAACTCTACATCAATTAAAGTTCAGCTTACAGAACCTCGGCTATTAGTTTATTTGAAGAGAAAATGAAAAAAAAAAAACAGGAAAGAAGGACTAAATAAGAAAAATGGCGAAACATTTGATAAGAAATTTGTTGAAATAAGTGGAGCGAGGCATTTGTGGGAATGGCGACATAGAATATCTGACCTCAAATGGATGATTCTGTAGACAGATTAGTTGGTAATTACTACAGAGAGAAGTCTACTGGATATCCTCTTTAAATACAGTCAGTCCAAAGGGGATGAATGAAAATTGTAATTTTAGTGTTTATTTGTAAAACCGTGGGTAGATGTGGCTGTAATTTCGTGGCTGTGTAACTACAGACCCTACAAATGGTGGTACTAGGTCCATTAGACCATATTATGGTATAGAGAATGAAAGTATCTCAGATCTAATTTTTTTTTATTATAAATGTAAATGGATTGCCTTTTTGTAATGTCTGATTATTATAATGGTATTTTTATTTTAAATACCTATTCGCAGGATTGTTGCTGGGTATCCTGTGAACTTATCGTCTTAAAGAGGGATGTGATGACAAATTGCATGCTTGAGAAAGGAGGAGGACCCTCAAAAAGTCACTAGAAGTGAGGTTATCTCTTTCAATACGCTGCACTTCTGCCCATATGAATTGGGACCTAGTTTTTCCGCATTGTCCACACCACTTTTCAGCGGACTTCTTACACAGGGGCGGGCTGGGCCGGGTGGCAGGGAGGCAAATGCCCCACTGGGCCGCTCCCCCAGCAGCTGTGCAGGGCCGGCCGCCTGATGGCCCTGCACAGTATACTGCGTGCGGCCGTTGTCTGCTGTTCTGTGATGTGATGCAGCCAGCAGCAGACACGGCCATTGGCCGCGCACTCGTGCAGTAAGGATATAATGTCAGCGCCAGCGGCGGCGCTCAGCAGGAGAGCTCATTCAGCCCCTGCACACAGCTGCGGTCTGCGGCTTAAGAGACGCCTATGACGGGGACGCAGGCGGCGCGATGACGTCATTGTCTCACGCCGCTCTAGTCTCTACAGGCCAGAAGAGGACACAGAGGCCGCGGTGTCGGGAATCAGGAAGGTGAGTATAAACTTTATTATTTTTGTATGAATGTGATGAGCGGCAATCATACTATAAATATGGGGGGGAAACTGCGGCCATCCTGTATATATGGGGAGAAACTGCGGCCATCCTACTACTGTATATATGGGGAGAAACTGCGGCCATCCTGTATATATGGGGGAGAAACTGCGGCCATCCTACTACTGTATATATGGGGAGAAACTGCGGCCATCCTGTATATATGGGGGAGAAACTGAGGCCATCCTACTACTGTATATATGGGGGAGAAACTGCGGCCATACTACTACTGTATATATGGGGAGAAACTGCGGCCATCCTACTACTGTATATGGGGAGAAACTGCAGCCATCCTACTACTGTATATATGGGGAGAAACTGCGGCCATCCTGTATATATGGGGGAGAAACTGAGGCCATCCTACTACTGTATATATGGGGGAGAAACTGCGGCCATACTACTACTGTATATATGGGGAGAAACTGCGGCCATCCTACTACTGTATATATGGGGAGAAACTGCGGCCATCCTGTACATATGGGGGAGAAACTGCGGCCATCCTACTACTGTATATATGGGAAGAAACTGCGGCCATCCTACTACTGTATATATGGGCAGAAACTGCGGCCATCCTACTACTGTATATATGGGGGAGAAACTGCGGCCATCCTACTACTGTATATGGGGAGAAACTGCAGCCATCCTACTACTGTATATATGGGGAGAAACTGCAGCCATCCTACTACTGTATATATGGGGAGAAACTGCGGCCATCCTGTATATATGGGGGAGAAACTGCGGCCATCCTACTACTGTATATATGGGGAGAAACTGCGGCCATCCTACTACTGTATATATGGGGAGAAACTGTGGCCATCCTGTATATATGGGTGAGAAACTGCGGCCATCCTACTACTGTGTATATGGGGGAAACTGCGGCCATCCTACTACTGTATATATGGGGGAGAAACTGTGGCCATGCTGTATATATGGGGGAGAAACTGCGGCCATCCTACTACTGTATATATGGGGAGAAACTGCGGCCATCCTACTACTGTATATATGGGGAGAAACTGCGGCCATCCTACTACTGTATATATGGGGAGAAACTGCGGCCATCCTGTACATATGAGGGAGAAACTGCGGCCATCCTACTACTGTATATATGGGGGAGAAACTGCGGCCATCCTACTACTGAATATATGGGCAGAAACTGCGGCCATCCTACTACTGTATATATGGGGAGAAACTGCGGCCATCCTACTACTGTATATATGGGGAGAAACTGCGGCCATCCTACTACTGTATATATGGGAAGAAACTGTGGCCATCCTGTATATATGGGGGAGAAACTGCGGCCATCCTACTACTGTGTATATGGGGGAAACTGCGGCCATCCTATTACTGTATATATGGGGGAGAAACTGCGGCCATGCTGTATATATGGGGGAGAAACTGAGGCCATCCTACTACTGTATATATGGGAAGAAACTGCGGCCATCCTACTACTGTATATATGAGGAGAAACTGCGGCCATCCTACTACTGTATATATGGGGAGAAACTGCGGCCATCCTGTACATATGGGGGAGAAACTGCAGCCATCCTACTACTGTATATATGGGGAGAAACTGCGGCCATGCTGTACATATGGGGGAGAAACTGCGGCCATCCTACTACTGTATATATGGGGGAGAAACTGCGGCCATCCTACTACTGTATATATAGGCAGAAACTGCGGCCATCCTACTACTGTATATATGGGGGAGAAACTGCGGCCATCCTACTACTGTATATGGGGAGAAACTGCAGCCATCCTACTATTGTATATATGGGGAGAAACTGCGGCCATGCTGTATATATGGGGGAGAAACTGAGGCCATCCTACTACTGTATATATGGGGAGAAACTGCGGCCATCCTACTACTGTGTATATGGGGAGAAACTGCGGCCATCCTGTACATATGGGGGAGAAACTGCGGCCATCCTACTACTGTATATATGGGGGAGAAACTGCGGCCATCCTACTACTGTATATATGGGCAGAAACTGCGGCCATCCTACTACTGTATATATGGGGGAGAAACTGCGGCCATCCTACTACTGTATATATGGGGAGAAACTGCGGCCATCCTACTACTGTATATATGGGAAGAAACTGCGGCCATCCTACTACTGTATATATGGGGGAGAAACTGCGGCCATCCTACTACTGTGTATATGGGGGAAACTGCGGCCATCCTACTACTGTATATATGGGGGAGAAACTGCGGCCATGCTGTATATATGGGGGAGAAACTGAGGCCATCCTACTACTGTATATATGGGGAGAAACTGCGGCCATCCTACTACTGTATATATGGGGAGAAACTGCGGCTATCCTACTACTGTATATATGGGGAGAAACTGCGGCCATCCTGTACATATGGGGGAGAAACTGCGGCCATCCTACTACTGTATATATGGGGGAGAAACTGCGGCCATCCTACTACTGTATATATGGGCAGAAACTGCGGCCATCCTACTACTGTATACAGTGGGGCAAAAAAGTATTTAGTCAGTCAGCAATAGTGCAAGTTCCACCACTTAAAAAGATGAGAGGCGTCTGTAATTTACATCATAGGTAGACCTCAACTATGGGAGACAAACTGAGAAAAAAAAATCCAGAAAATCACATTGTCTGTTTTTTTTTCATTTTATTTGCATATTATGGTGGAAAATAAGTATTTGGTCAGAAACAAGCAATCAAGATTTCTGGCTCTCACAGACCTGTAACTTCTTCTTTAAGAGTCTCCTCTTTCCTCCACTCATTACCTGTAGTAATGGCACCTGTTTAAACTTGTTATCAGTATAAAAAGACACCTGTGCACACCCTCAAACAGTCTGACTCCAAACTCCACTATGGTGAAGACCAAAGAGCTGTCAAAGGACACCAGAAACAAAATTGTAGCCCTGCACCAGGCTGGGAAGACTGAATCTGCAATAGCCAACCAGCTTGGAGTGAAGAAATCAACTGTGGGAGCAATAATTAGAAAATGGAAGACATACAAGACCAATGATAATCTCCCTCGATCTGGTGCTCCACGCAAAATCCCACCCCGTGGGGTCAGAATGATCACAAGAACGGTGAGCAAAAATCCCAGAACCACGCGGGGGGACCTAGTGAATGAACTGCAGAGAGCTGGGACCAATGTAACAAGGCCTACCATAAGTAACACACTACGCCACCATGGACTCAGATCCTGCAGTGCCAGACGTGTCCCACTGCTTAAGCCTGTACATGTCCGGGCCCGTCTGAAGTTTGCTAGAGAGCATTTGGATGATCCAGAAGAGTTTTGGGAGAATGTCCTATGGTCTGATGAAACCAAACTGGAACTGTTTGGTAGAAACACAACTTGTCGTGTTTGGAGGAAAAAGAATACTGAGTTGCATCCATCAAACACCATAACTACTGTAAAGCATGGTGGTGGAAACATCATGCTTTGGGGCTGTTTCTCTGCAAAGGGGCCAGGACGACTGATCCGGGTACATGAAAGAATGAATGGGGCCATGTATCGTGAGATTTTGAGTGCAAACCTCCTTCCATCAGCAAGGGCATTGATGATGAAACGTGGCTGAGTCTTTCAACATGACAATGATCCAAAGCACACCGCCAGGGCAACGAAGGAGTGGCTTCGTAAGAAGCATTTCAAGGTCCTGGAGTGGCCTAGCCAGTCTCCAGATCTCAACCCTATAGAAAACCTTTGGAGGGTGTTGAAAGTCCGTGTTGCCAAGCGAAAAGCCAAAAACATCACTGCTCTAGAGGAGATCTGCATGGAGGAATGGGCCAACATACCAACAACAGTGTGTGGCAACCTTGTGAAGACTTACAGAAAACGTTTGACCTCTGTCATTGCCAACAAAGGATATATCACAAAGTATTGAGATGAAATTTTGTTTCTGACCAAATACTTATTTTCCACCATAATATGCAAATAAAATGAAAAAAAACAGACAATGTGATTTTCTGGATTTTTTTTTCTCAGTTTGTCTCCCATAGTTGAGGTCTACCTATGATGTAAATTACAGACGCCTCTCATCTTTTTAAGTGGTGGAACTTGCACTATTGCTGACTGACTAAATACTTTTTTGCCCCACTGTATATGGGGGAGAAACTGCGGCCATCCTACTACTGTATATGGGGAGAAACTGCAGCCATCCTACTACTGTATATATGGGGGAGAAACTGCGGCCTTCCTACTACTGTATATATGGGGAGAAACTGCGGCCATCCTACTACTGTATATGGGGAGAAACTGCAGCCATCCTACTACTGTATATATGGGGAGAAACTGCGGCCATCCTGTATATATGGGGGAGAAACTGCGGCCATCCTACTACTGTATATATGGGGAGAAACTGCAGCCATCCTACTACTGTATATATGGGGAGAAACTGTGGCCATCCTGTATATATGGGGGAGAAACTGTGGCCATCCTGTATATATGGGTGAGAAACTGCGGCCATCCTACTACTGTGTATATGGGGGAAACTGCGGCCATCCTACTACTATATATATGGGGGAGAAACTGCGGCCATCCTGTATATATGGGGGAGAAACTGCGGCCATCCTACTACTGTATATATGGGGAGAAACTGCGGCCATCCTACTACTGTATATATGGGGAGAAACTGCGGCCATCCTACTACTGTATATATGGGGAGAAACTGCGGCCATCCTGTACATATGGGGGAGAAACTGCGGCCATCCTACTACTGTATATATGGGGGAGAAACTGCGGCCATCCTACTACTGAATATATGGGCAGAAACTGCGGCCATCCTACTACTGTATATATGGGGAGAAACTGCGGCCATCCTACTACTGTATATATGGGGAGAAACTGCGGCCATCCTACTACTGTATATATGGGAAGAAACTGTGGCCATCCTGTATATATGGGGGAGAAACTGCGGCCATCCTACTACTGTGTATATGGGGGAAACTGCGGCCATCCTACTACTGTATATATGGGGGAGAAACTGCGGCCATGCTGTATATATGGGGGAGAAACTGAGGCCATCCTACTACTGTATATATGGGGAGAAACTGCGGCCATCCTACTACTGTATATATGGGGAGAAACTGCGGCCATCCTACTACTGTATATATGGGGAGAAACTGCGGCCATCCTGTACATATGGGGGAGAAACTGCGGCCATCCTACTACTGTATATATGGGGGAGAAACTGCGGCCATCCTACTACTGTATATATAGGCAGAAACTGCGGCCATCCTACTACTGTATATATGGGGGAGAAACTGCGGCCATCCTACTACTGTATATGGGGAGAAACTGCAGCCATCCTACTACTGTATATATGGGGAGAAACTGTGGCCATCCTGTATATATGGGGGAGAAACTGTGGCCATCCTGTATATATGGGTGAGAAACTGCGGCCATCCTACTACTGTGTATATGGGGGAAACTGCGGCCATCCTACTACTATATATATGGGGGAGAAACTGCGGCCATCCTGTATATATGGGGGAGAAACTGCGGCCATCCTACTACTGTATATATGGGGAGAAACTGCGGCCATCCTACTACTGTATATATGGGGAGAAACTGCGGCCATCCTACTACTGTATATATGGGGAGAAACTGCGGCCATCCTGTACATATGGGGGAGAAACTGCGGCCATCCTACTACTGTATATATGGGGGAGAAACTGCGGCCATCCTACTACTGAATATATGGGCAGAAACTGCGGCCATCCTACTACTGTATATATGGGGAGAAACTGCGGCCATCCTACTACTGTATATATGGGGAGAAACTGCGGCCATCCTACTACTGTATATATGGGAAGAAACTGTGGCCATCCTGTATATATGGGGGAGAAACTGCGGCCATCCTACTACTGTGTATATGGGGGAAACTGCGGCCATCCTACTACTGTATATATGGGGGAGAAACTGCGGCCATGCTGTATATATGGGGGAGAAACTGAGGCCATCCTACTACTGTATATATGGGGAGAAACTGCGGCCATCCTACTACTGTATATATGGGGAGAAACTGCGGCCATCCTACTACTGTATATATGGGGAGAAACTGCGGCCATCCTGTACATATGGGGGAGAAACTGCGGCCATCCTACTACTGTATATATGGGGGAGAAACTGCGGCCATCCTACTACTGTATATATAGGCAGAAACTGCGGCCATCCTACTACTGTATATATGGGGGAGAAACTGCGGCCATCCTACTACTGTATATGGGGAGAAACTGCAGCCATCCTACTACTGTATATATGGGGAGAAACTGCGGCCATGCTGTATATATGGGGGAGAAACTGAGGCCATCCTACTACTGTATATATGGGGAGAAACTGCGGCCATCCTACTACTGTATATATGGGGAGAAACTGCGGCCATCCTGTACATATGGGGGAGAAACTGCGGCCATCCTACTACTGTATATATGGGGGAGAAACTGCGGCCATCCTACTACTGTATATATGGGCAGAAACTGCGGCCATCCTACTACTGTATATATGGGGGAGAAACTGCGGCCATCCTACTACTGTATATATGGGGAGAAACTGCGGCCATCCTACTACTGTATATATGGGAAGAAACTGTGGCCATCCTGTATATATGGGGGAGAAACTGCGGCCATCCTACTACTGTGTATATGGGGGAAACTGCGGCCATCCTACTACTGTATATATGGGGGAGAAACTGCGGCCATGCTGCATATATGGGGGAGAAACTGAGGCCATCCTACTACTGTATATATGGGGAGAAACTGTGGCCATCCTACTACTGTATATATGGGGAGAAACTGCGGCTATCCTACTACTGTATATATGGGGAGAAACTGCGGCCATCCTGTACATATGGGGGAGAAACTGCGGCCATCCTACTACTGTATATATGGGGGAGAAACTGCGGCCATCCTACTACTGTATATATGGGCAGAAACTGCGGCCATCCTACTACTGTATATATGGGGGAGAAACTGCGGCCATCCTACTACTGTATATGGGGAGAAACTGCAGCCATCCTACTACTGTATATATGGGGAGAAACTGCGGCCATCCTGTATATATGGGGGAGAAACTGCGGCCTTCCTACTACTGTATATATAGGGAGAAACTGCGGCCATCCTACTACTGTATATATGGGGGGAAACTGCGGCCTTCCTGTATATATGGGGGAGAAACTGCGGCCATCCTACTACTGTATATATGGGGAGAAACTGCAGCCATCCTACTACTGTATATATGGGGAGAAACTGTGGCCATCCTGTATATATGGGGGAGAAACTGCGGCCATCCTACTACTGTGTATATGGGGGAAACTGCGGCCATCCTACTACTGTATATATGGGGGAGAAACTGCGGCCATGCTGTATATATGGGGGAGAAACTGCGGCCATCCTACTACTGTATATATGGGGAGAAACTGCGGCCATCCTGTATATATGGGGGAGAAACTGCGGCCATCCTACTACTGTATATATGGGGAGAAACTGCAGTCATCCTACTAATGTATATATGGGGAGAAACTGCGGCCATCCTACTACTGTATATATGGGGAGAAACTGTGGCCATCCTGTATATATGGGGGAGAAACTGCGGCCATCCTACTACTGTGTATATGGGGGAAACTACGGCCATCCTACTACTGTATATATGGGGGAGAAACTGCGGCCATCCTGAATATATGGGGGAGAAACTGCGGCCATCCTACTACTGTATATATGGGGAGAAACTGCGGCCATCCTGTATATATGGGGGAGAAACTGCGGCCATCGTACTACTGTATATATGGGGAGAAACTGCGGCCATCCTACTACTGTATATATGGGGAGAAACTGTGGCCATCCTGTATATATGGGGGAGAAACTGCGGCCATCCTACTACTGTGTATATGGGGGAAACTACGGCCATCCTACTACTGTATATATGGGGGAGAAACTGCGGCCATCCTGTATATATGGGGGAGAAACTGCGGCCTTCCTACTACTGTATATATGGGGAGAAACTGCGGCCATCCTACTACTGTATATATGGGGGGAAACTGCGGCCTTCCTGTATATATGGGGGAGAAACTGCGGCCATCCTACTACTGTATATATGGGGAGAAACTGCAGCCATCCTACTACTGTATATATGGGGAGAAACTGTGGCCATCCTGTATATATGGGGGAGAAACTGCGGCCATCCTACTACTGTGTATATGGGGGAAACTGCGGCCATCCTACTACTGTATATATGGGGGAGAAACTGCGGCCATGCTGTATATATGGGGGAGAAACTGCGGCCATCCTACTACTGTATATATGGGGAGAAACTGCGGCCATCCTGTATATATGGGGGAGAAACTGCCGCCATCCTACTAATGTATATATGGGGAGAAACTGCAGTCATCCTACTACTGTATATATGGGGAGAAACTGCGGCCATCCTACTACTGTATATATGGGGAGAAACTGTGGCCATCCTGTATATATGGGGGAGAAACTGCGGCCATCCTACTACTGTGTATATGGGGGAAACTACCGCCATCCTTCTACTGTATATATGGGGGAGAAACTGCGGCTATCCTGTATATATGGGGGAGAAATTGCGGCCATCCTACTACTGTATATATGGGGAGAAACTGCGGCGATCCTGTATATATGGGGGAGAAACTGCGGCCATCGTACTACTGTATATATGGGGAGAAACTGCGGCCATCCTACTACTGTATATATGGGGAGAAACTGTGGCCATCCTGTATATATGGGGGAGAAACTGCGGCCATCCTACTACTGTATATATGGGGGAAACTACGGCCATCCTACTAATGTATATATGGGGGAGAAACTGCGGCCATCCTGTATATATGGGGGAGAATCTGCGGCCATCCTATTACTCTATATATGGGGAGAAACTGCGGCCATCCTACTACTGTATATATGGGGAGAAACTGCGGCCGTCCTACTACTGTATATATGGGGAGAAATTGCAGCCATCCTACCACTGTATATATGGGGAGAATCTGCGGCCATTCTACTACTGTATATAGGGGGAGAAACTGCGGTCATCCTACTACTGTATATATGGGGGAGAAACTGCGGCCGTCCTACTACTGTATATATGGGGAGAAACTGTGGCCATCCTGTATATATAGGTGAGAAACTGCGGCCATCCTACTACTGTGTATATGGGGGAAAGTGCGGCCATCCTACTACTGTATATATGGGGGAGAAACTGCAGCCATGCTGTATATATGGGGGAGAAACTGCGGCCATCCTACTACTGTATATATGGGGAGAAACTGCGGCCATCCTACTACTGTATATATGGGGAGAAACTGCGGCCATCCTACTACTGTATATATGGGGAGAAACTGCGGCCATCCTACTACTGTATATATGGGGAGAAACTGCGACCATCCTGTATATATGGGGGAGAAACTGCGGCCATCCTACTACTGTATATATGGGGAGAAACTGTGGCCATCCTGTATATATAGGTGAGAAACTGCGGCCATCCTACTACTGTGTATATGGGGGAAACTGCGGCCATCCTACTACTGTATATATGGGGGAGAAACTGCAGCCATGCTGTATATATGGGGGAGAAACTGCGGCCATCCTACTACTGTATATATGGGGAGAAACTGCGGCCATCCTACTACTGTATATATGGGGAGAAACTGCGGCCATCCTACTACTGTATATATGGGGAGAAACTGCGGCCATCCTGTACATATGGGGGAGAAACTGCGGCCATCCTACTACTGTATATATGGGGGAGAAACTGCGGCCATCCTACTACTGTATATATGGGCAGAAACTGCGGCCATCCTACTACTGTATATATGGGGAGAAACTGCAGCCATCCTACTACTGTATATATGGGAAGAAACTGTGGCCATCCTGTATATACGTGGGAGAAACTGCGGCCATCCTACTACTGTATATATGGAGAGAAACTGCGGCCATCCTACTACTGTATATATGGGGAGAAACTGCGGCCATCCTACTACTGTATATATGGGGAGAAACTGCGGCCATCCTACTACTGTATATATGGGGGAGAAACTGCGGCCATCCTACTACTGTATATGGGGAGAAACTGCAGCCATCCTACTACTGTATATATGGGGAGAAACTGCGGCCATCCTGTATATATGGGGGAGAAACTGCGGCCTTCCTACTACTGTATATATGGGCAGAAACTGCGGCCATCCTACTACTGTATATATGGGGGAGAAACTGCGGCCATCCTACTACTGTATATGGGGAGAAACTGCAGCCATCCTACTACTGTATATATGGGGAGAAACTGCGGCCATCCTGTATATATGGGGGAGAAACTGCGGCCTTCCTACTACTGTATATATGGGGAGAAACTGCGGCCATCCTACTACTGTATATATGGGGAGAAACTGCGGCCATCCTGTATATATGGGGGAGAAACTGCGGCCATCCTACTACTGTATATATGGGGAGAAACTGCAGCCATCCTACTACTGTATATATGGGGAGAAACTGCGGCCATCTACTACTGTATATATGGGGAGAACCTGTTGCCATCCTGTATATATGGGGGAGAAACTGCGGCCATCCTACTACTGTGTATATGGGGGAAACTACGGCCATCCTACTACTGTACATATGGGGGAGAAACTGCGGCCATCCTGTATATATGGGGGAGAAACTGCGGCCATCCTACTACTGTATATATGGGGAGAAACTGCGGCCATCCTGTATATATGGGGGAGAAACTGCGGCCATCGTACTACTGTAGATATGGGGAGAAACTGTGGCCATCCTGTATATATGGGGGAGAAACTGCGGCCATCCTACTACTGTGTATATGGGGGAAACTACGGCCATCCTACTACTGTATATATGGGGGAGAAACTGCGGCCATCCTGTATATATGGGGGAGAATCTGCGGCCATCCTATTACTGTATATATGGGGAGAAACTGCCGCCATCCCACTACTGTATATATGGGGGAGAAACTGCGGCCGTCCTACTACTGTATATATGGGGAGAAACTGCAGCCATCCTACTACTGTATATATGGGGAGAAACTGCAGCCATCCTACCACTGTATATATGGGGAGAATCTGCGGCCATTCTACTACTGTATATATGGGGAGAAACTGCGGCCATCCTTCTACTGTGTATATGGGGAGAAACTGTGGCCATCCTACTACTGTATATATGGGGAGAAACTGTGGCCATTCTACTACTGTATATATGGGGAGAAACTGCGGCCATTCTACTACTGTATACACTGTGTTCCAAATTATTATGCAAAAAGAGTTTAGGAGTGATAAGGTTAGAATTTTTTTGTTTGTCATTTAAACTCATTGCTGGTGATGTGTGTCAGGGCTCTTTATATCACTGAAAGCAATTGCAGATACCTGTGCAAATTAGTTTGGCAGGTGTGTCCAAATAAAGGCAAGACTACTTAAGAAGGCTGTTCCACATTATTAAGCAGCCTACATTTTTTGCCAAAATGGGAAAGAAAAAGGATGTGTCGGCTCCTGAGAAGCAACAAATTGTGGAGTATTTAGGTCAAGGCATGACTACAATCAACATTGCCATGACACTTCATCGTGATCATCGCACAATCAAGAAGTATGTAGCTGATTCCCAGCACACACGTGTGCGTGCTGATAAGGAAAAATTGAGGACTCTTTCCAACAGGCAATTGCGTCAGGTTAAAAGAGCAGTTGCAAAAATGCCTTGTCATAGCAGCAGACAAGTTTTTGAAGCTGCTGGTGCCTCCAACGTCCCCCCGAACAACAAGATGCAGGGTCCTTCAGAGGTTTGCAGCTGTGTGTAAGCCATCCTGTCGACCACCTCTATCCACTGCACACAAGCAGAAACGGCTCCAGTGGGCCAAACGATACATGAAGACTGACTTCCAAACTGTTTTGTTCACCGATGAGTGCCGTGCAACGCTCGATGGTCCAGATGGATGGAGTGGAGGATGGCTGGTTGATGGACACCCCATGAAAACACGGCTAAGGCGCCAACAAGGAGGAGGTGGAGTAATGTTTTGGGCTGGAATCGTGGGGAGAGAGATTGTCGGCCCCTTTAGGATCCCTGAAGGGGTAAAGATGAACTCCATAATCTATGTGGAGTTTCTAAAACAGCACTTCCTGCCATGGTTCAAGAGGAAGAACCGTGCTTTCCGCTGCAAGATCATTTTTATGCATGATAATGCACCGTCTCATTCTGCAAATAACACATCTGCATCTCTGGCTGCTATGGGCATAAAAGAGGACAAAGTTATGGTGTGGCCACCATCTTCCCCTGACTTCAACCCCATTGAGAACCTCTGGAACATCATCAAAAGGAGTGTCTATGATGGCGGGAGGCAGTTCACATCTAAGCAACAGCTCTGGGAGGGTATTCTGTCCACATGCAAAACAATTGAAGCACAAACCATCCAAAAACTGACAAATTCAATGGACGAGAGAGTTCAAAAGCTTCTTTCCAACAAGGCGTCCTATGTGCAAATGTAACATCACCTAGATTAAAGGTTTGACTTGAAAACTGTTTGATTTCATTTTGTAATAAGCTGATAATGCTTACCATTTCACAATTCACCATTTTTTTGTTCAAAATAAAAATAAAAAGGTTGAAAACTCTGCTGTGCATAATAATTTGGAACATGCATTTTGAGTGTTTCTTATTTTTAAAAATATACTGTTTTCAAAGGCAGTTTGTTCAAAAACATTGCAATTATACTAGAATAATAGATGACTGGAAAATAACAATGACTGCAATTCATATAGGTAATGAAGAGAAAATATGAGGAAATATGTTTTGCAAAATAATTTGGAACACAGTGTATATGGGGGAAACTGCGGCCATTCTACTACTGCATATATGGGGAGAAACTGTGGCCATCCTACTACTGTATATATGGGGGAGAAACTGCGGCCATCCTACTACTGTATATATGGGGGAGAAACTGCGGCCATTCTACTACTGTATATATGGGGAGAAACTGCAGCCATTCTACTACTGTATATATGGGGAGAAACTGCGGCCATCCTGCTACTACTGTATATATGGGGAGAAACTGCAGCCATCCTACTACTGTATATATGGGGGAAACTGCGGCCATTCTAATACTGTATATATGGGGAGAAACTGCGGCCATCCTGCTACTACTGTATATATGGGGAGAAACTGCAGCCATCCTACTACTGTATATATGGGGGAAACTGCGGCCATTCTAATACTGTATATATGGGGAGAAACTGCGGCCATCCTACTACTGTATATATGGGGGAGAAACTGCGGCCATCCTACTACTGTATATATGGGGAGAAACTGCGGCCATTCTACTACTACTGTATATATGGGGAGAAACTGCAGCCATCCTACTACTGTATATATGGGAAGAAACTGTGGCCATCCTGTATATACGTGGGAGAAACTGCGGCCATCCTACTACTGTATATATGGAGAGAAACTGCGGCCATCCTACTACTGTATATATGGGGAGAAACTGCGGCCATCCTACTACTGTATATATGGGGAGAAACTGCGGCCATCCTACTACTGTATATATGGGGGAGAAACTGCGGCCATCCTACTACTGTATATGGGGAGAAACTGCAGCCATCCTACTACTGTATATATGGGGAGAAACTGCGGCCATCCTGTATATATGGGGGAGAAACTGCGGCCTTCCTACTACTGTATATATGGGCAGAAACTGCGGCCATCCTACTACTGTATATATGGGGGAGAAACTGCGGCCATCCTACTACTGTATATGGGGAGAAACTGCAGCCATCCTACTACTGTATATATGGGGAGAAACTGCGGCCATCCTGTATATATGGGGGAGAAACTGCGGCCTTCCTACTACTGTATATATGGGGAGAAACTGCGGCCATCCTACTACTGTATATATGGGGAGAAACTGCGGCCATCCTGTATATATGGGGGAGAAACTGCGGCCATCCTACTACTGTATATATGGGGAGAAACTGCAGCCATCCTACTACTGTATATATGGGGAGAAACTGCGGCCATCTACTACTGTATATATGGGGAGAACCTGTTGCCATCCTGTATATATGGGGGAGAAACTGCGGCCATCCTACTACTGTGTATATGGGGGAAACTACGGCCATCCTACTACTGTACATATGGGGGAGAAACTGCGGCCATCCTGTATATATGGGGGAGAAACTGCGGCCATCCTACTACTGTATATATGGGGAGAAACTGCGGCCATCCTGTATATATGGGGGAGAAACTGCGGCCATCGTACTACTGTAGATATGGGGAGAAACTGTGGCCATCCTGTATATATGGGGGAGAAACTGCGGCCATCCTACTACTGTGTATATGGGGGAAACTACGGCCATCCTACTACTGTATATATGGGGGAGAAACTGCGGCCATCCTGTATATATGGGGGAGAATCTGCGGCCATCCTATTACTGTATATATGGGGAGAAACTGCCGCCATCCCACTACTGTATATATGGGGGAGAAACTGCGGCCGTCCTACTACTGTATATATGGGGAGAAACTGCAGCCATCCTACTACTGTATATATGGGGAGAAACTGCAGCCATCCTACCACTGTATATATGGGGAGAATCTGCGGCCATTCTACTACTGTATATATGGGGAGAAACTGCGGCCATCCTTCTACTGTGTATATGGGGAGAAACTGTGGCCATCCTACTACTGTATATATGGGGAGAAACTGTGGCCATTCTACTACTGTATATATGGGGAGAAACTGCGGCCATTCTACTACTGTATACACTGTGTTCCAAATTATTATGCAAAAAGAGTTTAGGAGTGATAAGGTTAGAATTTTTTTGTTTGTCATTTAAACTCATTGCTGGTGATGTGTGTCAGGGCTCTTTATATCACTGAAAGCAATTGCAGATACCTGTGCAAATTAGTTTGGCAGGTGTGTCCAAATAAAGGCAAGACTACTTAAGAAGGCTGTTCCACATTATTAAGCAGCCTACATTTTTTGCCAAAATGGGAAAGAAAAAGGATGTGTCGGCTCCTGAGAAGCAACAAATTGTGGAGTATTTAGGTCAAGGCATGACTACAATCAACATTGCCATGACACTTCATCGTGATCATCGCACAATCAAGAAGTATGTAGCTGATTCCCAGCACACACGTGTGCGTGCTGATAAGGAAAAATTGAGGACTCTTTCCAACAGGCAATTGCGTCAGGTTAAAAGAGCAGTTGCAAAAATGCCTTGTCATAGCAGCAGACAAGTTTTTGAAGCTGCTGGTGCCTCCAACGTCCCCCCGAACAACAAGATGCAGGGTCCTTCAGAGGTTTGCAGCTGTGTGTAAGCCATCCTGTCGACCACCTCTATCCACTGCACACAAGCAGAAACGGCTCCAGTGGGCCAAACGATACATGAAGACTGACTTCCAAACTGTTTTGTTCACCGATGAGTGCCGTGCAACGCTCGATGGTCCAGATGGATGGAGTGGAGGATGGCTGGTTGATGGACACCCCATGAAAACACGGCTAAGGCGCCAACAAGGAGGAGGTGGAGTAATGTTTTGGGCTGGAATCGTGGGGAGAGAGATTGTCGGCCCCTTTAGGATCCCTGAAGGGGTAAAGATGAACTCCATAATCTATGTGGAGTTTCTAAAACAGCACTTCCTGCCATGGTTCAAGAGGAAGAACCGTGCTTTCCGCTGCAAGATCATTTTTATGCATGATAATGCACCGTCTCATTCTGCAAATAACACATCTGCATCTCTGGCTGCTATGGGCATAAAAGAGGACAAAGTTATGGTGTGGCCACCATCTTCCCCTGACTTCAACCCCATTGAGAACCTCTGGAACATCATCAAAAGGAGTGTCTATGATGGCGGGAGGCAGTTCACATCTAAGCAACAGCTCTGGGAGGGTATTCTGTCCACATGCAAAACAATTGAAGCACAAACCATCCAAAAACTGACAAATTCAATGGACGAGAGAGTTCAAAAGCTTCTTTCCAACAAGGCGTCCTATGTGCAAATGTAACATCACCTAGATTAAAGGTTTGACTTGAAAACTGTTTGATTTCATTTTGTAATAAGCTGATAATGCTTACCATTTCACAATTCACCATTTTTTTGTTCAAAATAAAAATAAAAAGGTTGAAAACTCTGCTGTGCATAATAATTTGGAACATGCATTTTGAGTGTTTCTTATTTTTAAAAATATACTGTTTTCAAAGGCAGTTTGTTCAAAAACATTGCAATTATACTAGAATAATAGATGACTGGAAAATAACAATGACTGCAATTCATATAGGTAATGAAGAGAAAATATGAGGAAATATGTTTTGCAAAATAATTTGGAACACAGTGTATATGGGGGAAACTGCGGCCATTCTACTACTGCATATATGGGGAGAAACTGTGGCCATCCTACTACTGTATATATGGGGGAGAAACTGCGGCCATCCTACTACTGTATATATGGGGGAGAAACTGCGGCCATTCTACTACTGTATATATGGGGAGAAACTGCAGCCATTCTACTACTGTATATATGGGGAGAAACTGCGGCCATCCTGCTACTACTGTATATATGGGGAGAAACTGCAGCCATCCTACTACTGTATATATGGGGGAAACTGCGGCCATTCTAATACTGTATATATGGGGAGAAACTGCGGCCATCCTACTACTGTATATATGGGGGAGAAACTGCGGCCATCCTACTACTGTATATATGGGGAGAAACTGCGGCCATTCTACTACTACTGTATATATGGGGAGAAACTGCAGCCATTCTACTATATATATAGGGGGAAACTGTGGCCATCCTACTGTATATTTTGGGGGAAACTGTGGCCATCCAACTATATATATGGGGGGACTGCGGCCATCCTACTGTATATATGGGGGGAAACTGCGGCCATCCTACTGTATATATGGGGGGAAACTGCGGCTATCCTACTGTATATATGGGGGAAACTGCGGCCATCCTACTATATATATGGGGGAAAACTGCAGCCATTATACTGTATATATGGGAGGGAAACTGCGGCCATCCTACTGTATATATGGGGGAAACTGCGGCCATCCTACTATATATATGGGGGAAAACTGCAGCCATTATACTGTATATATGGGAGGGAAACTGCGGCCATCCTACTGTATATATGGGGGGGAAACTGCGGCCATCATACTGTATATATGAACGGGCTGAGGGGCCTTCATACTGTATATGTGAGTGAACTGGGGCCACCTTATTATATACATTAGTTTCAGACTCGTAATGGGTTCTCCTGTGATGTGAAGGAGGAAAAAATTGCAATCACTGGATTACTTTCTTTGCTCAACAAGGAAACATTTCTACAAGACTAAGTGGAAAATGTTCTTACTACAATGATCTGTCTTAGATTTTGTTATGGAAATGAAAAATTAGTCAGCTTTCTTGAAAATTCTGCATTTCAACTCTTCAGTGTATTCAAGATCTCTGCTAAACACCAATGAATGAGGACAGTCTTGGTTACATTCAGAAACTTAAAATCCCGCTGAAGTGGTGCAGGCGCTCCGTATGTTGTTCGGTGCATCAGGATATGATCATGGCAAGTTCTCATCCTGGGTACAGACACAAATGTTCACTTACTGCAATGGTGAGGAATTGAAAGAGCAAATTAATATGAAAAAGTGTTTCATTATTCAGTGAATAAACTTTCTTTGAAACAGATTTCCTAGCGGCCGTGATGACTATGGGATGTTAGTAAATAGCTGCACTCTAACCTGAATGTTCAGATTTCACCAAACGTGCATTTATTAAAAAAAGGGTGTAGAAATGAAGATCACAATAGTTTACGCTTTGAAAATCACCCAAAAAATGCAGATTAAAGCACAACAAAAAATCAACTAAATTCTGTGTGTAAATCCAGTCTTAATTATATTTTTCTAAAGAAAACTATTTAACGTTGAGAACCCCTTTAAAAGTAACATGTCAGGCTATTCATGCTGCTAAAATTACAGGCCACATGAATTGCAGCCAGGTATATTATTCTCTGAAATGCACTGGTGTTTCAGGAAAATTTTCTTTGAACATCCTGTGAGGTGATGGGGAATACACCGCTGACCGTCACCTACGATTAATCGTTTGCATGACACTAACATTCTATTTACTGCTGCTGTTCTGTTTCACTAACAATGTATATGGCAGTGCACTGCATGGACATTAAGAACACTAGTTGTCTGCAGTACCAACCTTGGGGCACAGGGGGCCACTATTTCCTCTGCTACTCCTCTATAGACTCTTGCTGGAACTTGTGTACAGAATATATGTGTATATATATATATATATATATATATATATATATATATATATATATATATATATATATACACTGCTCAAAAAGCTAAAGGGGACACTTAAACAACACAATGTAACTCCAAGTCAATCACACTTCTGTGAAATCAACCTGTCCAGTTATGAAGCAACACTGATTGTGAGTCAATTTCTCCCGCTGTTGTGCAAATGGAACAGACAACAGGTAGAAATGTAGAAATGATAGGCAATTAGCAAGACAACACCTATAAAAGAGTAGTTATGCAGGGGGAGACCACAGACCATTTCTCTCTTCTCATCCTTTTTGGCTGTTATTTTGGTTGCTCACACTTGTGCAGCTCATCCAGGATAGCACATCAATGTGAGCTGTGACAAGAAGGGTAGTTGTCTCTGTCAGCACAGTGTCCAGAGCATGGAGAAGACACCAGGAGACAGGCCAGTATATCAGGAGATATGGAGGGGGCCATAGGAGGGCAACAACCCAGCAGCAGGAACACTACCTCCTCCTTTCTACAAAGTGGAACAGGGGGAGCAGTGCCAGAGCCCAGCAAAATTACCTCCAGCAGTCCACTAACATCTATTTGTCTGCTCAAACTGTCAGAAACAGACTTCACGAAGGTGGTCTGAGCACCCAAATGCCATAAGTGGGTGTTGGGCTTACAGCCCAGCACCCTGCAAGGAGATTGGCATTTGCCACAGAACACCAAGATTGGCAGTTTCCACTTTCACACCCTGTGCCCTTCATGGATGAGAGCAGATTCACACTGAGTACATGTGACAGACGTGACAGTCTGGAGACGCTGTAGAGAATGTTCTGCTGCCTGCAACATCTTCCAACATGACCGTTTTGGCAGTGGGTCAGTAAATGTGTGGGGAGGCATTTCTTTGAAGGGCCACACAGTCCTTCATGTGCGAGCCAGAGGTACCCTGATTGCCATTAGGTACTGGGATGAGATCCTCAGACCCATTGTGAGACTATCTGCAGCTGCAGGGAGCACTGGTCTCTGTCTGATGCATGACAATGCTACACCTCATGAGGCTGAAATGTCAGCAGTTCCTGCATGATGAAGGCATTGATGTTATGGACTGGCCTACCCTTTCCCAGACCTGAATCCAACTGAGCACATCATGTCTCGTTCAATCCACCAACGCCACATTGCACCACAGACTGTACAGGAGATGACTGATGCTTTAATCCAGGTCTGGGAGGAGATCCCTCGGCAGAACAAATGCCGCCTCATCAGGAGAATGTGCAGTCATTGTAGGGAGGTCACAGGCACGTGGAGGCCACACACAATACTGAGCATTATTTCCTTTTCTTGAATCATTTCCACTGAAGTTGAACTAGCCTGTAATTTGATTTTCTATTTTGATTTTCAGTATAGAGAGACTTGTGACATGTTAAACGAACTCTGTTCTGCTGGTTTGAACTGCACATTGACAGCACCAGACAGAGCCTGTGCTGGGGGATGGCACCAAACTAGTTTGGTCTTTGGCAATGGTTTACATTCAAATCTTCAAAGTATATTTACTTTGAAACCTCAGTGTGTTTAAGAGATGATATACTTGGGTGCAATTGTACAGCCAGGCTGTGATCTGTACTGGCTATATTATGCAATGTAATGTAATAACTGCATTAATCCAGCAGGTGTCACTGTTATATTACAAAAGGCATTTTCTGATGGCTGCATTTATTTCCCCATATGTGACATTTTCACAGCTAGAAAACTGCAACGTTAACAATCTTGAAACAACTAACTAATTAGCTATTTAGAAAGTGAGACTCAGTTGGACATACCATTGGTGCAACCTGTACAGTTGTACAGGGGCCCAGTATCTTAAAAGCAGTTTCCTAGTTAACTGCTTGAACTGATAAACTTTATAGCTCACAAGTACTTTTATAAGATATGTGATAAGAATGGTGTCTATATACAGTTCTTACACAAGGGCCCACTGCAGTCTATGTCTGCCCCTGGTGAGGACTCCAAAGAACATGTTAAACTAAAGGGCCTGTCACACTAAGCGATAACGCTAGCAATATCGCTTATGGTTTTGTGACGCAGCAGCGATATTGCTAGCGATATCGCTATGTGTGATACTTACCTCCGATCGGCTCCCCCGCTGATTATCGCTGATCGGGCAAGAACGTCCTGGGCCGTCTCTCGTCATCAGCTTCCTGTGGCGCTGACGAGCGACGCGTGGACGCGGGCGGGAGGACGTTAGGATCACCTCGTCTGACAGGTAAGTAGCGACCCCCGACCCCAGCGATGTCGCTGGTGAGATCTGCCTGTGTGGCAGCTCACTAGCGACCACTTAGCGATGCACCAGCAATCCTGACCGCGTCATATCGCTGGTCGGGATCGCTGGTGCATCGCTAAGTGTGACACTACCTTAAGATTGTACTATGAAAGGAGAAGAAACCCCCCCGCTAAACAGACTCACATACCTCCACGTGAGCATAGGGTTCAGCTTGATGACAGATTGCTTCTTGCACCGAAGCAGGGGCGTGCATAGAAATCATGGGGCCCCATAGCAAAAGTCTGAATGAGCCCCCCCCAATAAAAAAATAAATAAACAGGTGCTCTTAACTCCTGGCATGCATGTTATAGGTCAAACAATTAATTTTATAGCTAGTCTTGATTTTTTTCAATTCTCAGCATGTATGTGCTGCTGAGAACAATAATACTCTATGCACACAAAGCAATCTATACTGATCATCCTGTGAGCATAAGAAATGCCAAAATGGGCTATCAGCTATTGGCCAACAAGTAGCTGATTGATTGTCAATATATATGTCACAGACATTTAGCAAGGCAGAATAAATCATTGGTGGCTCAGTGGTGTATATATATATATATATATATATATATATATATATATACACACACACACAAACACACACACCTGCAGTGCATGCAGGGCCCCCTTCACCTTCCACAGTGCGTGCAGCCGGGCCCCCCTCCCTAAGGTGCAAAGTGCAGCCAGAGCCATTGTAAATGTAAAGTGCCAGGCTGCCAGCAGACACTGTATATCAAACACAGGATGCTGTATATCGCACACAGGACGAAGTATATCGCACACAGGACTGTTGTGAGTTGATTTTTTCCTTCACCAGTGAGGTCTGATGAACTCCCTCTTCTGGCGAAGGAAGGTAGTGAGGCTGATTACCAAACAGCTGAGCAGGTAGATGATGACTGGGTCACAGGAACTGATGACTGGATATAAGGCAGCCGACGCCCTGCTGCCTTGCCGGTGATTTTCCTGCTGGATTCTTGGAGACCAGTCTGATTTCTGCTTCTCAAAGCTAAGTTTTGCTCTGCCTTTTGTACACTTTAGTTCTGGTTTTGTTTGCCTTGTTTTTTGGAGTTCAGCCATCCCCGGCCGGGGGTGAGCTGAATTCCATTTTTGTCTCTGATCTGTTGATCTCTGGCTCTGTCTTCAGAATATACCTGAGTGCTGATATAGTCTTTTTGAAGCTTAGCGACTTCAGGACCTGTTTTTCCTCTCAGTCTGTTGGTTCATTTTTGGATAGGGTTTTTGCGGATAGCAGACAGCAGCTTTTCTATCCTGTCCTATTTAGTTAGTTTGGGCCCCATCATTTGCTCAACCTATCTTTCTATCTGTGTTAGTGTTTTTTCATCTTGCTTCACAGTCATTATATGTTGGGGGCTGCCTATTGCTTTGGGGTCTGCTCTGGGGAAGTTTAGATTTCCCCTTTCTGTCTTTAGGCTAATTTAGTTCTCCGGCTGTGATCGAGGGGTCTAGGGCACCGTAGGAACCCCCCACGGCTACTGCTAGTTGTTGTGGATAGGTTCAAGGGTCTGCAATCCGATAGCTTCCAACTTCTCTGGTTTTCTGGACTTAGCTATTATTTTTGTTTTTTCCTCCTTCGGTGACTCATCCATAACAGAATCACCGGCCATGCCGCAGATCCTAGGGTACTCAATAGCAGGAAAGAATTGTAAGAAAAAAAAAAAGAGGTGTCAGAATTTCTTTGTGTATATTTTTTCCTCTATATCCCTGAGGCCGTAGGGGGATTTTCTTTTCTCTCAATGGAGATGAAGCAATTGTGTGATCGTGTGGAGCAGCTTGCTGCGGAAGTGCTGGGAATTTCCGCCTATCATACTCATTCACATGCTGCTGAACCAAAGATCCCCACTCCTGAGGTGGTTTTGGGGATCGGTCTAAATTTTTGAATTTCAAGAATAATTGTAAATTATTTTTTGCTTTGAAGCCTAACTCGTCGGGGGAGCTCCGCGCAGCGGGTTAAAATTGCCATCTCTTTGCTGCGCGGCGATCCCCAGGATTGGGCGTTTTCTTTGAAACCCGATGATCCTATTCTAAATAATGTGGATGCATTTTTTCAAGCCTTGGGGTTGTTGTATGATGAACCTAATACTATTGATCAGGCTGAAAAGGCCCTGTTGGCATTGAGCCAGGGTCGGGATTCTGCAGAGTTGTACTGTCAAAAATTCCAAAAGTGGGCGGTCCTTACTACCTGGAATGATGATGCCTTGGCAGCTCTCTTTCGGAAAGGTTTGTCAGAAACCGTAAAAGATACTATGGTGGGATATCCTGTTCCCTCTGGTCTTGACGAATCTATGTCATTAGCCATTCAGGTTGATCGGCGTTTGCTTGAATGCAAGACCGCACGAGAGGTGTTGCCACCTGTTGAACAAATGTCTGAACCTATGCAATGTGATAGAGTTTTGTCCAGGGCGCAACGTCAGGAGTTCAGAAGGCATAATAAGCTGTGTTTTTTTTGTGGAGATGCCTCGCATATTATTTCTGTCTGCCCTAAACGAGAGAAACGTTTTGCTCACACATTTTCTGTGGGTGGTGTTCAACCTAAGTTTCTTCTGGCAATTACTCTGATCTGCTCCCTGTCCACATTTTCCGCCAAGGCTTTTGTGGATTCGGGAGCAGCTCTGAACCTGATGGACTTGGATTTTGCTAAACATTGTGGATTTCCTATGACGCCTTTGCGGACGCCTATCCCTTTGAGGGGTATTGATGCGACTCCTTTGGCGAACAACCTCAGTTTTGGACCCAGGTGGTAATGTGGGTCACCCCAGACCATCAAGAAAATTGCAGATTTTTGGTGTTGCATAATTTGCATGATACCATTGTTCTGGGGTTTCCCTGGTTGCAAATCCATAATCCAGTTTTGGATTGGAAATCTGTGTCTGTGGTGAGTTGGGGTTGTCGGTGTGCCCTTAGTGATGCTCCTGTTTTCTCCACCTCTTCCCAGTCGCATGATGTTCCTGACTATTTGGCTGACTTTTATGATGTATTTAGTGAGAATGAGTCCACGTCTTTGCCTCCTCATAGGAGTTATGACTGTGCCATTGAGCTGAGCCCTGGGTGTAAATTTCCCAAGGGTCGGCTTTTCAATTTATCTGTACCCGAGCACGAGGCTATGCGACCCTATATTAAGGAGTCGTTGGAGAAGGGTCATATTAGACCATCCTCTTCACCCTTAGGTGCTGGGTTTTTTTTCGTGGCTAAAAAAGATGGTTCATTAAGGCCTTGTATTGACTATCGTTCCCTCAGCAAAATTACTGTTAAATATCAGTATCCGTTACCCCTGATTTCTGATCTATTCTCCAGAGTTAAAGGTGCTTGCTGGTTTACCAAGCTTGACCTCAGGGGGCGTATAATCTTATTCGCATTAAGCATGGGGATGAATGGAAGACGGCGTTTAATACTCCGGAGGGACATTTTGAGTACCTGGTGATGCCTTTTGGGCTCACTAATGCCCCTTCTGTCTTCCAATCCTTCATGAACGATATTTTCCGAGACTTTGTGGATAAATTTTTGATTATCTATCTGGATGATATTTTGATCTTTTCCAAGGATTGGGACTGTCATGTGGAACATGTTCGGACTGTGTTCCGGATTTTGAGGGAGAATTCCCTGTATGTCAAGGGATCGAAATGCCTTTTTGGGGTACAGAGCATTTCATTTTTGGGATTCATTTTGTCTCCGTCAACTACTGAAATGGACCCGACCAAGGTACAGGCCATTTATGATTGGGTTCAGCCCACTTCTTTGAAGGAACTCCAGAAGTTTTTGGGTTTTGCTAATTTTTATCGGAAATTTATAGCTAATTTTTCTAGTATTGCCAAGCCATTGACTGATTTGACTAAGAAGGGTGCTGATGTGCTGAATTGGTCTCCGGAGGCTGTTTCTTCCTTTCAGGAGCTAAAGCGAAGATTCACTTCTGCTCCGGTTCTGCGGCAACCTGATGTCTCACTCCCGTTTCAGGTAGAGGTGGACGCCTCTGAGATTGGTGCAGGAGTTGTTTTGTCCCAAAAAGATCTTGTGACATCTAAAATGAATCCCTGTGCTTTCTTTTCCCAAAAGTTCTCCCCATCCGAACTTAACTATGATGTGGGGAATCGGGAACTGTTGGCCATGAAATGGGCATTTGAGGAGTGGAGACATTGGTTGGAGGGAGCTAAACACCAGGTCGTGGTCCTTACTGACCACAAGAATTTGATTTACCTGGAGTCGGCCAAACGCTTGAATCCTAGACAGGCTAGGTGGGCCTTGTTTTTCACATGTTTTGATTTTGTGGTCTCTTTTCTTCCTGGCACTAAGAATGTCAAGGCAGGTGCCCTCTCTAGGAGTTTCTTTGCTGATTCTCCTGTTGTGACCAAGCCTGCTACCATCTTAGGCGAGGGGGTAGTTCTTTCTGCCATCTCGCCCGATTTGAGACGTGCTCTGGAAGAGTTTCAGGAGTACAAACCTGAGCGTTGTCCCAGTGGAAAGTTGTATGTTCCTGACCAGTGGAGGAAGAGAGTGATGGCTGAAGTTCATTGCTCTGCATTGGCTGGTCATCCAGGTATTTTTGGTACTAGAGATCTGGTGAGTTGGTCTTTTTGGTGGCCCGCCTTGTCTCGTGATGTCAGGAATTTTGTGCAGTCCTGTGGGACTTGTTCCCGGTCTAAACCTTGTTCTCGCTCTAGTGGGTTGTTGATGCCTTTGCCGGTGCCCAAGAGGCCATGGACCCATATTTCAATGGATTTTATCTGATATGCCTGTCTCTCAAAGAATGACCGTTATTTGGGTGATTTGTGATAGATTCTCTAAGATTGTCCATCTTGTACCACTCCCTAAGTTGCCATCTTCCTCTGAGTTGGTGCCCTTGTTTTTGCAACAGGTGGTTCGCTTGCACGGGATTCCTGAGAACATTGTGTCTGACAGAGGAGTTCAGTTTGTGTCTAGATTTTGGAGGACTTTCTGTTCCAAGCTGGGAATTCAGTTGTCCTTCTCTGCGTTTCACCCTCAGACCAACGGGCAGACGGAGAGAACAAACTAGACTTTGGAGTCGTATTTGAGATGTTTTATTTCGGCTGATCAGGATGATTGAGTTTCATTTTTGCCCTTGGCCGAATTTGCTTTAAATAATAGAGCTAGTTCTGCCACTTTGATGTCACCTTTTTTTTGTAACTTTGGGTTTCATCCTCGATTTTCTTCAGGGCAGGTGGAGCCTTTTGCCTGCCCAGGTGTTGACACTGTGGTGGAGAGAATGCACCAGATCTGGGACCAAGTGGTGGATATGTTGTCTCTCTCCCAGGAAAAGGCCCAGCGGTTTTCCAACCGGCATAGGACCATTGGTCACCAGTTTAAGGTGGGTGATATGGTTTGGTTGTCATCAAAAAATATCGCTATGAAGGTGGCTTCTCCTAAGTTTAAGCCTAGATTTATTGGACCTTACAAGATTTTGGAGATTATTAATCCGATCTCTTTTCGGTTGGCTCTTCCTGTCACGTTTAAGATTCATAATGTGTTCCATAAGTCCTTGTTGAAGAGGTTTGTTGAACCAGTAGTTCCTGGGGTGGCACCTTCTGACCATGTACTGGTTGAAGCTAACATGGAGTATGAGGTAGAGGAGATACTGGATTCCCGTCTGGCTAGACGGAGACAGCAGTATTTGGTTAAGTGGAAGGGTTATGGTCAGGAGGATAATTCCTGGGTCTCTGCCTCTGATATTCATGCCGAAAGATTGGTGCATGCCTTTCATCGGGTTCACCCTGATCGCCCTGGTGGCATGGATGAGGGCTCGATGACCCCTCCTCAAGGGGGAGGTACTGTTGTGAGTTCAATTTTTCCTTCACCAGTGAGGTCTGATGAACTCCCTCTTCTGGCGAAGGAAGGTAGTGAGGCTGATTACCAAACAGCTGAGCAGGTAGATGATGACTGGGTCACAGGAACTGATGACTGGATATAAGGCAGCCGAAGCCCTGCTGCCTTGCTGGTGATTTTCCTGCTGGATTCTTGGAGACCAGTCTGATTTCTGCTTCTCAAAGCTAAGTTTTGCTCTGCCTTTTGTACACTTTAGTTCTGGTTTTGTTTGCCTTGTTTTTTGGAGTTCAGCCATCCCCGGCCGGGGGTGAGCTGAATTCCATTTTTGTCTCTGATCTGTTGATCTCTGGCTCTGTCTTCAGAATATACCTGAGTGCTGATATAGTCTTTTTGAAGCCTAGCGACTTCAGGGCCTGTTTTTCCTATCAGTCTGTTGGTTCATTTTTGGATAGGGTTTTTGCAGATTGCAGACAGCAGCTTTTCTATCCTGTCCTATTTAGTTAGTTTGGGCCCCATCATTTGCTCAACCTATCATTCTATCTGTTAGTGTTTTTTCATCTTGCTTCACAGTCATTATATGTTGGGGGCTGCCTATTGCTTTGGGGTCTGCTCTGGGGCTGTTTAGATTTCCCCTTTCTGTCTTTAGGCTAATTTAGTTCTCCGGATGTGATCGAGGGGTCTAGGGCACCGTAGGAACCCCCCACGGCTACTGCTAGTTGTTGTGGATAGGTTCAGGGGTCTGCAATCCGATAGCTTCCAACTTCTCTGGTTTTCTGGACTTAGCTATTATTTTTGTTTTTTCCTCCTTCGGTGACTCATCCATAACACAGGACACTGTATATCGCACACAGGATGCTGTATATCGCACACAGGATGCTGTATATCGCACACAGGACGCTGTATATCGCACAGAGGACGCTGTATATCGCACACAGGACGCTGTATATCGCACACAGGACGCTGTATATCGCACACAGGACGCTGTATATCGCACACAGGACGCTGTATATCGCACACAGGACACTGTATATCGCTGTATATCGCACACAGGATGCTGTATATCACACATAGGACGCTGTATATTGCACATAGGACGCTGTATATCGCACACAGGATGCTGTATATCGCACACAGGACCGTGTATATCGCACACAGGACGCTGTATATCGCACAGAGGACGCTGTATATCGCACAGAGGACGCTGTATGTCGCACACAGGACGCTGTATATCGCACACAGGATGCTGTAAATCGCACACAGGATGCTGTATATTGCACATAGAACGCTGTATATCGCACACAGGATGCTGTATATCGCTGTATATCGCACATAGGACACTGTATATCGCTGTATATCGCAGAACGCCAGAACGCCATGATGGAAGGAGGGAAGAGGCCAGAAGAAAGTGGGGAAGAAAGGCAACTTGCCCCCAAGCCGCCCCTGCGGAACATACAACCGCTGAGACACCCTCTGCAGCGCCCGTCACCACTTCAAAGCAGATATTGCCACTGGATGAGGCCTGCCTGGAGGAGATATATGAGGGTCCCGGAGCAGAATGGAGGACAGGGGCTGCGTTCCCATCCGAACCTGGTGCAGCCGCGCAGGCCCCTACCGATGGCCTTAGTAGAAACCAACCTTGCCCCTGCTCGGATCCAGCTGCAACCCGCTCCGCAGGCGACTCCGGGAGTAGCGGCCGCCGCTGTTTGCTGCCATGTACCTACGCCAGGACCGGAGCCTCCTTGTCGGGAAGCGCAAGGTACGATTACCGCGCCTGGCATGACCCTAGTACTAGGAATGTCGCCAGTGACTAGGAATGGTTTGATTGCCCCCTGCCAACGACCCCAAGCCGCGATGCCGCTCGCTGAGGTCCCGATGGAACTGGAGGAACACGCAGCAGAGGTACCGCCGGCAAGCGCTGATACGCCAACGGCAGTCGACATCTCCGTTGCCCTGTCAATTACCCCGACCGGTCCTAATCTCACCCTTTGGGAAGCCGAGTATCTGCGATTAGCAAGCAATCAACAACAGGATGAGGACACCCAGAGCATCTCCTCTGGAAGCAGCAGCCAAGAAAACCAGCTTCCAGTACCCCAGGAGGGGACCCCCAATAAAGTATGAAGCATTCCATTGACTCTCATTACCCAGGAGGGTATTTGCACTGTTGTGCCTTATTTGTTTATCATGGTTCTTTTTCTGTTTTCCAGTTTTATTGCCCAGTTGCAATGGCAGCATATTTTCATAATTGAGCGGTGGAGATCATGAACACTGAGTGATCCGGACTGTGTTTGTAAATAGTTTGCACCTCTTTAGGTGCCCTTTCTTGGTATTACATAGACCTTTTGAAGATAAAGACTACCTCACCAGGAGCATAGCTCCAATCAAAGGACACTGCAAGAGATCCCGGCTGGGAGCGGTGTCCAGCACTTACAAGAATTATTGAAGTTTTTGATGTGAAGTTTTTGATAATGTGTCTTATGAAAGTATTAATAGATAGAAAACAGCTTTTATGAAGAATGTAGTTAGTCACAGTAACTTTTATAGGAATGTTTTAATAAAGAGATGAGAAATGAGAATAAAGATTTGAAAGATGTAGGTGATGAACCAGGCATCACCTACGCCAGGACCGGAGCCTCCTTGTCGGGAAGCGCAAGGTACGATTACCGCGATGATGGAAGAGAACCCATTCTACTGAGCACTTCAACGCATACAAGCAGTCCCTTGCCAGCTTTAAGTCCTCGCTCTCTGCCGCAAAGAAAACTTACTTCGCATCTCTCATATCCTCCCTGTCTCATAACCCTAACAGCTCTTCAACACTTTCAATTCTCTACTCCACTCCACAGCACCTCCTCCCCCTCCTCTCATCTCTGCTGAAGACTTTGCCTGCTTCTTTAAGCAGAAGATCGACACGATCAGACAAAACTTTGGCCCGCAGCCCCCAATGCCCCTCTTAACCACTCAGCCCTGTTCTGAAATAGCCAGCTTCTCCACCATGACAGAAGATCAGCTCTCCACCCTTCTGTCAAGATCACACCTCACCTCTTGTGCCCTCGACCCACTCCCGTCCCACCTCATCCCTAACTTGGCCACAGTCCTCATCCCATCTCTAACACAACTTTTTAACCTTTCACTTACAAATCGTGTCTTTCCCTCATCCTTCAAACATGCCTCAATCACACCCATCCTCAAAAAGCCCTCCCTTGACCCATCCTCTGTGTCTAACTATCGCCCGATATCTCTTCTCCCTTACGCCTCAAAACTACTGGAACAGCATGTATATCTTGAACTGTCCTCCCACCTCTCCTCCTGTTCCCTCTTTGACCGGTTACAATCTGGCTTCCGACCGCATCACTCAACTGAAACTGCCCTAACTAAAGTCACTAATGACTTACTAACCGCCAAGAGCAAGCGACACTACTCTGTCCTCCTTCTCCTGGACCTGTCCTCTGCCTTCGACACCGTAGACCATTCCCTCCTGCTACAGATTCTCTCATCTCTTGTCATAACAGACTTGGCCCTATCCTGGATCTCATCATACCTAACGGACCGTACATTCACTGTCTCCCTCTCACACACCACCTCCTCACCTCGCCCCTTGTCTGTCGGTGTTCCCCAAGGCTGTCCTAGGACCCCTACTATTCTCCATCTATACCTTCGGCTTGGGACAGCTCATAGAATCCCACGGTTTGCAGTATCACTTCTATGCCAATGACACGCAGAACTATCTATCTGGACCCGACCTCGCCTCCTTACTGACTGACATCCCACAATGTCTGTCTGCTATCTCAGCCTTCTTCTCTGCTCGCTTTCTCAAATTGAACAAGGACAAAACAGAATTCATCATCTTTCTCCCATCTCACTCTACCCCTCCACCAGACCTATCCATCAATGTCAACGGCTGCTCTCTTTCCCCAGTCCCGCATGCCCGGTGCCTTGGGGTGATCCTCGACTCTGCGCTCTCTTTCAAACCACATATCCAAGCCCTTGCCTCCTCCTGCCGCCTCAAACTCAGAAATATTTCCCGGATCCGCTCATTCCTCAACCACGAAACCACAAAAACACTAGTGCACGCTCTTATCTCCCGCCTTGACTACTGCAACCTCCTACTCTCTGGCCTCCCCTCTAGCACTCTAGCACCGCTCCAGTCCATCCTACACTCTGCTGCCCGACTAATCCACCTGTCTCCCCGCTATTACCTAGCCTCCCCCCTATGCCAGGCCCTTCAGTGGCTTCCTATTGCCCAGAGGATCCAATTCAAAACCCTAACCATGACATACAAAGCCATCCACAACCTGTCTCCTCCTTACATCTGTGACATGGTCTTTAGGTACCTACCCGCACGCAACCTTCGATCGTCCCAAGATCTCCTTCTCTACTCCCCCCTTATCTCTTCTTCCCACAACCGCATACAAGACTTCCCCCGTGCTTCCCCCATACTCTGGAACTCCCTACCGCAACACATCAGACTCTCACCATCAACAGAAACCTTCAAGAAGAACCTGAAGACCCACCTGTTCCGACAAGCCTACAGCCTGCAATGATCCTCGGTCTACTGAACCACCGCACGACCTGCTCTACCCTCTCCTACTGTATCCTCACCCATCCCTGTAGACTGTGAGCCCTCGCGGGCAGGGTCCCCTCTCCTTATGTACTTGTGTGTTCCTTGTTTTACAATTGTTTATTACTCTTGTATATATTACACTTGTCTATATTTCCCCTTTTCAGATGTTAAGTGCCATGAAATAAATGGCACTATATAAAAGCATAATGATAATAATAATAATCAGCGGTTATTACTTAAGGTTAATGATGGAAAGTAGAAGATATGATGAAGATGTGTGTTGATGCAGAATACTTGAAGGGGTAGTGAGTTATAGCCAAAAGCACTTTTTGAATTAGGACTTTAGATAGTTAATTAAGAATTGTTTGCAACGTTCAAGAATGATTGCCTCTCATAGTGAGAAGATTAGATAAGAACTGTTTATTAAGCATTGCAAAAAAAAAAAATTTGTATGTTCCTGTATTTGTCAACTTTTGGTTGCCTTGCAGCCCGCGGATGTGCTGTATTTAACGGGGGGGTATGTGGCGCCCCTGAGGCTCGGTCGCCACAGAGGTACTGCACCTCCTCCTGAGGTGTGGCATCCCACCATCCGGGTAAGGTGGAGACTCCTGACCAAGCTCCAAGACCTGCACACCACACCTCAAAGTAGTGTAGCAAAGCACCTTCAGCGTCTCCCTGCTTGGAGTATAGCAAAGCACCCATTGGTGGCTCCCTGCTTGGAACACGAAACGTGCTGGGAGGTGGGCGGAGTTAGATTACATTACAAGGAGCAGTAAGAGTCTAGAACAGTCAGTCAGTTGGTTAGAGAGTTGGAGAGAAGATCCCTGGAGAGAGGGATAGATGGATGGAAGTGCTGCAGCAGATCCCAGTGACCTGGGTCTGCTGGCACAGGAAAGGAAGAAAGAGAGCAACATAGACTGAAAGCCTGATTCTCCATAGAAAGAAAGACTAGTACGGAACTTGGAGTAAAAGGGAAGAGAGGACGTGGGTTAGAAGAGAACCCTTCCTAGAAGTTCCAAGCGCAAGGCCGGGGCCTGGTCCCCGAGGTTGTATGGATACTAATGGTCTTGCAGCAGACACCGGAGGAATAGAAGTAGTGACCACTTTATTCCCACACAACACTTGGGGGCACAACAGCAACTGGATATTGAGCCGGGACTTAGTAGCAAGAAGTCCCCGAAGCAGGCTACAGCTGTCTGCCGTACAAGTAGAGTTCATAAGAACATCGGAGAGGAGGAACTCCAGTGTAACTCAGTACTAGGAGTACTTCATTTAAAGGTGCTATAAGAGGAGGCATTCAGAAAGGCACATGTGGGCGGAGTGTTGGAAAGGAGTATTCCATCTGGCCTGGAGGTTGACTGAGTCCCTGACCCGGAGGACACGGCCCGGAGGCAGGCACCTGTTTGTACAACAGACTGTGAGTAAAGCTTTGGAACTACATGCCCTGGTGTCCTCCACTTATTCCTGCGCCAACCTGCCCAGCACTGCTACATCCCTTGCGCCTGACACTATACCATCTACGTGTCACTTCACCTACTCTACCCTGGGATTACAACCCTGCCTGTGGAGGGCTATAACATCACTGCTGCACCACACCATCTGTCCCAGAGGATCTGTCTGCAGCGTCGGCTTACCTTTTCATTGCTGAACACCACAGGTGGCGTCACGACTTACACATTGACACTGAACATTTACAATGGGCGCCCAGGGCCACGGGCCGGGTTCCAGCTACCGTGACATCTCCCATTGAGGACCATCGGGCCTGGTACCAAGTACCCCACTGCCCTGGGTGTGAGGGCGTCCCATTACCATTCGTTATCCAGAATTGACTTGGCGGTTGGAAATGTGAATATTATGTCTCTGGTAAAGGAGGTTGAATATTTACCAAGAATCATGTCGGATCATTCCCCTTAAGGGTACAACTGAGATTGGGCACGGAGGACTTGGTCACCAAGAACATATGGCAGTTAAGCATTTGTTAGAGAGCTCTATATTGGTGAAATTAGTAAACGGAAAACTAAAACAAGAGAATACACCCAAAAGTTACAAGAGCAGGTCGGCCTAGCAGAATCAGAATTTATATCAAACCCTTCAGCTAGCACTGTAGAAAATACGAAATAATCTCAAAAACTAATGAAAAATCACCTATTGGGACTAAAGGTACTGTCACACTTAGCGATGTACCAGCGATCCCGACCAGCGATATGACGCGGTCAGGATCGCTGGTACATCGCTAAGTGGTCGCTAGTGAGCTGCCACATAGGCATATCTCACTAGCGACATCGCTGGGGACAGGGATCGCTACTTACCTGTCACACCAGGCGATCCTGCGTCCTCCCGCCCGGCTCCACGCGTCGCTCGTCCTCACAGCAGGAAGCGCCACAGGAAGCAGACGACGAGAAACAGTCCTGAACGTTCTCGCGCGATCAGCGATAACCAGCGGGGGAGCCGGTCGTAGGTAAGTATCAGACACAGAGATATCGCTAGCAATATCGCTATAACGTCACTAGTTATAGCGATATTGCTAGCGATATCTCTTAGTGTGACATGCCCTTAACTGCACAAAAACTTTTTTTTTTTTTTTCAAAACAAACATTTTTTGGAGGCTGAAAGTGCAGGCCCCTGGCTAGCAACTATTGTTAAAGCTCAAAATGGGTACATTTCTAGACTAGTCTCTGACACTGTGGTTACGGAGGATAGAGATATTCTCCACACTCTGCATAATTACTTTTCTAGCATTTATTCTTCTAGAAGCGTCACCAATTCAGAAGAAGGAGAAAAACTTTTTAGCAACCATTTCATTACCACAATTATCAGATCTAGAGAGGGATATACTAGATAAACCAATCGAACTTGAGGAATTGGAGGAGGCGGGGTACCAAAATGATAAGGCCCCTGGCTCAGATGGGTTACCAGGGAAATTCTTCAAAACATATCAAGAAATATTGCTTCCAAATTTACTGGCAGTTTTTCAAGATATTAGAATTGGTAACCTCCTGGAATCTATGAAAGAGGCAGTGGTGGCTTTGATATTGAAACCTGGAAAGGATCCATCCCTGCCTGATTCTTATAGACCCATCTCTCTCCACCAAACTGCTGGCTACGATTCTTGCGAATACATTATCCTAGGTGATTACAAGGGTAATACACGATGATCAAACTGGATTTATACCAAACAAGTCCACCTCAAATAATATAAGGTGGTTATATATGGGGATGTAACTTAGTTCAAAATCCACAGGAACAAGGGTGATCCTTTCCATAGACGCCACCAAGGCATTTGACAGCATCGAATGGAACTTTTTGTAGGCTGTGTTAAAAGGCATGGGATTCGGTGATAAATTTATTTCAATGATCCAGTTATTATACAGCTCTGGCAAAAATTAAGAGATCACCACATCAAAACCCTGTCATGAGCAGCCCATTCTCCAGACCTGAACCCTATTGAAAACCTCTGGAATGTAATCAAGAGAATGATGGATAGTCACAAGCCATCAAACAAAGAACTGCTTAAGTTTTTGTACCAGGAGTGGCATAAGGTAACCCAAAAGCAGTGTGAAAGACTGGTGGAAAGCATGCTAAGACACATGAAAGCTGTTTTAAAAATCATGGTTATTCCAAAAAATATTGATTTCAGAACTCTTCCTGAGTTAAAACATTAGTATTTTTGTTCCTAAATGATTATGAACTTGTTTCTTTGCATTATTTGAAGTCTGAAAGCACTGTTTTTTTTATTTTGATCATTTTTCTTTGTCAGAAAAAATACAAAATTTATTGCTTGGAAAATCGGAAACATGTTGTCAAGTAGTTTATAGACTAAAAGAACAAATTTACATTTTACTCAAAAATATACCTATCAAGAGAAAATTCAGACAAACTGAACATTTGAAAGTGGTTTCTTAATTTTTGCCAGAGCTGTATAGTTCTCCTAGGGCAAAACCCTGGGTTAACGGTCATCTATCAGGATCGTTTGATCTGTGAAGGGGAACACGGCAGGTTTGTCCCCTGTCATCCCTTCTTTTTGCAATAGCCATAGAGCCATGTGCCTGTTTGATATGAAATAATCCTGCAATCTCTGGCTTTCAGTGTGGGTGAATAGAGATGAAAATCTTTCTGTACGTGAATTATATGCTGCTTTTTGGGGGGGACCAAGGCACTTCTATAGGACCGGTAAAGGACATAACTAAAACATACGGAAAATGGTCGGGCCATCTAATTAACTGGAGCAAATCGGTTCCTATGGTTGTTGATCCTCTTCCAGAGGAATACTCATTGGAGCATACACAAACTCACATAGTAAACTCTTTTAAATATTTGGGGGTAATAGTCTCTGCTAACCCTCAGGACTTTTATTCACATAATTTAGTCCTCCTGCTGTTAAAATTTAGGTCTAAGGTGGATACATGGTGTCACCTCCCGATGTCTCCAGTGGGAAGAAGTAATCTTTTGAAAATGATCCTAATACCACAACGCCTTTATTTTCTTCATAATACTCCGATTTGGATTCCTATGTCTTTCTTTCATAAAATACATTTGCTGTTTCGGGAACTCATCAGGAAAAAAAAGCAACCTAGAATTAAACTTGAAACCATGCAAAGGGGAAAGGATAATGGGGGCTTAGCATGTCCAAACGCTTGGTTATACTTCATAGCCTCGCAGCTACAGCAGTTTCAGGGCTGGGGTACAACTGACCACTGTGGAGCTTCAGGTCAGCTAATAAAGGAGGTCACTAAATGGGAGATACAACTATTAGCTCTTGAGTCTGCTTTTCTCAGGGAAAATGAGTCAATGGTTCACACTCCAAATTGCATCTATAAAATCTGAGATAGGGGCAAGCACATTCTTCATATCAAGGGATTCACAATCTATTCCCCTCTGTGGCCCTATTTTAAACTTAGCGAAATAGCTAAACTAGAGGGCTTCGATGAATGGGAACGCAGAGGGATTTTGCTATTGACCCAAATAATACGTGACAGATCAATCCAAAGTTTTGATCAGATTCGCTCTGGGTTTGGCATTCCACATCGTACCTTCTATCAGTATTTGCAGTTTTGTCATGCCTTCCAGACACAAATTAAGACTATTAAGTTAGATATCACTAATCACTATATCTTAGAGTTAATCGCTACAGCATCTAAAGGCCCCGTCACACATAGCAACTCACCAGCGATCCCGACAACGATATCAACGTGTCAGGATTGCTGGTGAGTCGATACACGATCGCTGGTGAGCTGTCAAACAGACAAGCTTCACCAGCGATCAGCACCAGCGACGCCGAGCGCGCGAAGTCGCTGTGTACATTAGTTACCAGCGCGCTGATGCAGGGAGCTGGTAACTAACGTACACATCGGGTATCTAAGGGACGTACATCACTTAGAAACCCGATGTGTACCTTAGTTACCAGCTCCCTGCATCAACGCGCTGGTAACTAAGGTACACATCGGGTTTCTAAGTGATGCACGTCCCTTAGATACCCGATGTGTACGTTAGTTACAAGCTGATCGCTGGTCTCCCGCCTGTCACACGCAGCGATGCGTGCTGGCCAGCAGGAGACCAGCGATCAAAGAAATGTCCAGGGCTTTCCAAGAGCGATCAGCGATACCGGCAGGGGGGCCGGTCGCTGATCGCCGTCACACACAGCGATCTGGATGGTGAGATCGCTGCTGTGTCACAAAACTTGTGACTCAGCAGCGATCTCGCTAGCGAGATCGCTAGGTGTGACGGGCCCTAATACGAAGGGCCTTATTTCCTTCATATACAGGATATTATTACTCTAATATCTAGATAAGCATCCTATGTTAGTCAGATCAAAGTGGGAAAAGGATGTTGGCTCCATATCTGAAGAACAATGAAATGAAATACTAGAAACAACACCTATACTATCTGTGACCCAAGGAATGTCCCAAATTTTCCTTATCCACAGGGTATGTAAGACACCTAATATATTATTTAAAATTGGGGCTCGGACTGAAGACTCATGTTCAAGATTCGGTACGAATGGGGCCCATCTGTTGCATATGATATGGGAATGTGTTGATGTAGGCCACTACTGGGTGGGGGGTGACCTCTCTAATTAAACAAGTATTCTGGATACACATACAACTTGACCCTAGGGTATGCATACTGGGCCTTCTGGGGGTGCGGGTAGATTTAGGCTGAGTTCACACGTGGCTTTTTTTTGCGTTTCCGCGGCGGTTTTAACCGCGATTTTGCTGCGAAAAATAAGCATCCTGTGCATTCCTATGGGATTCCACAATGCTGTGCTAATGCTGCGGTTTTTACCGCGGCGGAATCGGTTTGCGGTAAAAAACGCAGCATGCTCATTAATTTTGCGGAATCGCGGCTATCCTGCACCCATAGGAATGCATTGTTCTGCTTACTTTCCGCATGTGGCTGTGCCCACCATGCGAAAAGTAAGCAGAACAATTGTGGATGGTACCCACGGTCCGGAGGAGAGGAGACTGTCCTCCGGGCTTTGGGTACCATATCCCTGTAAAAAATAGAATTTAAAATAAAAAATATTGTTATTCTCACCTTCCGACGTCCCGCGCAGCCTTCCCGCCTCTCTCCATGCTCCCGTTCCCAGTAGTCCTTTGCGAAAATGCCCGCCATGACATCTGTTCTCGCGAGACGTCGCGATCCCGCGAGAACGTACGTCATCGCGGGCATTTTCGCAAAGGATTACTGGGAACGTGAGCGTGGAGAGAGGCGGGAACGCTGCGCGGGACGTCGGAAGGTAAGAATAACACCATTTTTTATTTTTTAATTATTTTTTACATTTTATCTTTTACTACTGATGCTGCGTAGGCGGCCTCAGTAGTAAAAAGTTGGTCACACTTGTCAAACACTGTTTGACGAGTGTGACCAACCTTTCAATCAGTTCTCCAAGCGATGCTACAGATCGCTTGGAAAACGCTAGCATTTTGCAAGCTAATTACGCTTGCAAAATGCTAGTTTTTCCGCGGGAATTTAAAATGCGATTTTCCCGCGGAATGGAAATCCGGAACTCTTGCGGTAATTTCCGCGAGAGTTCCGCTACATGTGAACCCAGCCTTAAGATCCTCTGTGACTACCGCCATTCTAAGAATACTGTTTCTGGCCAGGAAATGGTTAACATTGCGCTGGTTAGACCGTAATCCCCCAACATTGGAGGAATTGAAAGCTAAAATTAATAATACCATATGCCTGGAGAGAGGTACTTACATTAAAAGGAACTCAATAAAAAAGTTTATAAATATATGGGAACGGTGGCTGGTCACCCCTGGGGTGGCATCTGTGGACCTACTCAGAATAACTGTACTAGGCTATTTTGGCTTTTTAAATATTGTATGTTGAGGACATATAGGTAGCAATTATTTTCTGTTCGTAAACATGATAGTGAACATACAACCAATACTAGTTTTGGTATAATCCCTGTATTTAATAACGTGTCACCAGGTATTGGGAAAATCTTCATTTGGACAAAATTGATAACTTTGTTTGGCATTGACTACCTTGGCAGGTACAGGACTATATAAACTTTAAGGGTTAAACTTGTTTATTAAATTTATTGTGTTTGTACTATAAAGTATGTAATTGTTTATAAAATCAAATAATCAATAAAAATGATCTGATTTAAAAAAAAAAAAATCGTTGAGCATGTGGAACCATCACCTTTGCCACTGGTTACTGTTGATGGCAATTTAGAATTTCAGGTAGTGAAAATCATTGATTCCCATACAGTTCCTGGTACATTGGAAAGGGTATAATCCCAAGGCTATGTGCGCACGTTGCGTATTTGCTTGCAGAAATTTCTGCAAGGTTCTGCATCTCTTGGCAGAAAAACACAGTGGAAAATCTGTGCTTTTTTATGCATTTTTGTAAATCCATAAAGCTAAATAAAGATATATTAAAAAAAAAAAAAAAAAAAAGAATTGTGATGTAATTTCCTTGTTCAACCTCTTCTTTTTCATTCTCCATTGAAGACCATAAATAACATCATTAAATACCATGTTCAAATTTATGTTTACACACACAAAACAAATATAAGGGAATATACACACGTGGTCAAAATTGTTGGTACCCCTCGTTTAATGACAAAAAAACAAAATGGTCACAGAAATTACTTGAATCTGACAATAGTAATAATAAATCGAAACTATGAAAATGAACAAATGAAAGTCAGACATTGCTTTTCAACCATGCTTCCACAGAATTAAAAAAAAAATAAAACTCATGAAATAGGCCTGGACAGATATGTTGGTACCCTTAACTTAATATTTTGTTGTACAACCTTTTGAGGCAATCACTGCAAACAATTCCTGTAACTGTCAGTGTGACTTCTGCACCTCTCGACAGGTATTTTGGCCCACTTCTCAGGAGCAAACTGCTCCAGTTGTCTCTTGTTTGAAGGTTGCCTTTTCCAGACAGCATGTTTCAGCTCTTTCCTTTAGGATTTAGGTCATGGCTCATAGAAGGCCACTTCAGAATAATCCAGTGTTTTCCTCTTAGCCATTCTTGGGTGTTTATAGCTGCGTGTTTTGGGTCATTATCCTGTTGCAACACCCACAGGGCCGCCATCAGGGCATGACAGCCCTTACTGCTGTATGGGACCCCGTGAACAGCAGTACAGAAGGGGGCCCCGCAGATCAGGGGCCCTGCTCCTGTGCTTCCAGTCATCGGGCCCCAAGTGTGCGCTGCGGCCGGGCCTGCAGCGCACACATCAGCAGAGCCGCCACAGCGGCCGACATCAGAGCTACAGAAGAGCTGAAGAACCTGTGGTGACGTCACCATTACCACAGGCCTTCACCATTGATCAGCCCACCCCCTGATCACGACTATGACGTCACCACAGGTCCTTTCAGCTCAGCTCACACAGCTGCAGCTCCATCTTCAATGCAGGAGCGAGGCCAAGTAAGAAAAAAGTTTTTATTTTATTTTATTATTGAAAGGGGCAATATGTTTCCCTGGCAGAATGGAGACTCGGGGGTAGGATTGGAGACACACAGGAGCAAATATGGAGAAATGGGGCAGAATGCAGACATGATGGGGGCAGAATGCAAGACATGGGGAAGAATGCAAGACATGATGGGGACAGAATGCAAGACATGATGGGGGCAGAATGTAGACATGGGGGCAGAATGTAGACATGGGGGCAGAATGCAGACATGATGGGGGCAGAATGTAGACATAGGGGCAGAATGTGCTAGTAAGACAGGATGGGGCAGAATGTGACAGTGAGACACAGGAGGGGGCAGAAAGTGAGACATGGGGGCAGAATGCATGATATGGGGGCAGAATGTGACAGTAAGACACAGCAGGGGGCAGAATGTGACAGTGAGACACAGGAGGGGGCAGAATGCAAGACATGGGGGCAGAATGTGACATTGAGACACAGGAGGAGGCAAAATGTGACAGTGAGACACAGGAGGGGGCAGAATGTGACAGTAATGACACAGGAGGGGGCAGAATGTGAGACACAGGGGCAGAATGGACATGGGGCAGAATGTGACAGTAAGGCACAGGAGGGGGCAGAATGTGACAGTGAGACACAGGAGGGGGCAGAATGTGAAAGTAAGACAGCAGGGGGCAGAATGTGACAGTGAGACACAGGAGGGGGCAGAATGTGAGGCACGGGGGCAGAATGTGACAGTAGGACACAGGAAGGGGCAGAATGTGAAAAGAGGACACAGGAGGGGGCAGAATGTGAGGCACGGGGGCAGAATGTGACAGTAAGACACAGGAGGGGGCAGACTGTGAAAGTGAGACACAGGACGGGGCAGAATGTGAGACACAGGGGGCAGGATGGGAGACACATGGTGCAGGATCATGGGGCATGATGGATACGATGTAGACGGGGCAGGATCGGGAGATCATATGGGGGCAGAATGGATACTCATGAGGGCAGGATGAGAGAAAATATGGCTGAAGCCAGGAATAAGACACACGGGGGGCCAGGATGGGGGATATTATTACCATAGGGGCTAATTAAGGGATAGTATTACTGCAGTGATGTATTTATTTTATTTTTTTTGAGGATACTGTTTTAAATGGGGGGGGGGGGTTGGTCCTGTTACTGTGCAGAGCGACACTATGTCGCCATTTTTTCTTCATCTGGTGTAGTGTAGAAGTTGGGAAAAAAATAAGTAATGTGTTCTGCAAGCGGAGCTCTAGATAACTGTTATTTCCTGCAGAGACAAGCCCTGGCTGGAAGACGTGATGGCGGTGTGTGCTGGATGAAAGATGAAAAACAAAGATGAAGGACTTCACCTAGAGACATCAATGCTGAGTCAGTGTGTTACTTGTACACTGACACTATACACTATATAGAGTGCCTTTGTACAATGTCACCAGTGATCACTGTGTTATCTGTACACTGACACTATATACAGAGCTCCTGTGTATAATGTCACCAGTCATCACTTTATTACCTGTACACTGACACTATATTCAGAGCTCCTGTGTATAATGTCACCAGTGGTCACTGTATTACCTGTACACTATACAGTATATACAGAGTGCCTTTGTACAATGTCACCAGTGATCACTGCATTACCTGCACACTGGCACTATATACAGAGGTCCTGTGCATAATGTCACCAGTGATCACTTTATTACTTGTACGCTGACACTATATACAGAGTTCCTGTGTATAATGTCACCAGTGGTCACTGTATTACCTATACACTATATACAGAGTGCCTTTGTACAATGTCACCACTGATCACTGTATTACCTGTATACTGGCACTATATAGAGGTCCTGTGCATAATGTCACCAGTGATCACTTTATTACTTGTACGCTGACACTATATACAGAGCTCCTGTGTATGTCACCAGTGGTCACTGTATTACCTATACACTATATACAGAGTGCCTTTGTACAATGTCACCACTGATCACTGTATTACCTGTATACGGGCACTATATACAGAGGTCCTGTGCATAACGTCACCGGTGATCACTGTATTACCTGTACACAGACACTACATGCTAAGTACAGATCTCCTGTGTAGAATAGCACTTATGGTGATAGTATTGTGTTTTTTTATTAATGATCAGTATTGTAGTATTCAGTCACCATGTGGTGGTAATATGTGGTCTGGGCATGGTGTGGCTGTATTTGTTACTTGTATGTGGTATTATTGGTCACCATGTGGTGGTAATATGTGACTGGGACATGGTGTGGTGGTTTTTGTCCCTTGTATGTGCTATTATTCTGTCTCTGTGGTGGTAATATGTGGTCTGGTCATGGTGTGGCTGTATTTGTTCCATGTATGTGGTATTATAGGTCACTATGTGGTGGTAATATGTGGTCTGGATATGGTGCGGTGGTATTTGTCCCTTTGGATGTAATATTATTGGTCATTTTAAAAATTGAAAAATAAAAAGTATCCTTAAATTGTATTTGATATTTTAGCAAATGTTTAATAGGTTAGGCCTCTTTCACACATCAGGTTTTCGCCGTCAGGCGCGATCCGGCGCTTTTGACAAAAACCGGATCCGGCGAAATGCAATGCCGGATCCGGTTTCCCCCCCATTGACTTGCATTAGAGCCGGATCGAGCCGGATGGCCATGCGTTTCATCTGATTTTCACCGGATCCGGCAATGTGACGCGATCCGGCGTCTGGAAAAAACGGCTACTGTAACGTTTTTTGTCTCCGGCGAAAAAGCCGGACACGCCGGATCCGGCGTGTCCGGCTTTTTCATACAATGAAAGCCTATGAGCGCCGCAATGCGCCTGATCCGGCGACAGCCGGATCCGGTGGCCGGATCCGTTTTTTTTTGGTCTGAGCATGCTCAGTAGCTCTGCCCACAAGACATATATAAAAGCAAGACAGTGGGACCCTCAGCCACACCCAACATGTCACCCAAGCCAAGAACCAGGAGCAGGAGAAGGCAGCAGACATCTGCAGCAGCACCATCAGCACCACCCCAAATGGAGCAGCATGCTGAACAACGGGAGGGGAGTCCAGCAGCAGATGAGAGACGGTAATTATCAAATCCCCCATTCCTCCAAACTAGGGCTATGGAATATCAAGATATTCATTGGCCCTTTGTTTCTCTTTATTCAACAGTCGCCCAATAGATGCAGCAGCAGCAATGGCAGCAGCAGGAACACCACCCACAGCCATGGAGTCTGGCCATGAGGAAGACAGCACATCTTCTTCTGGGAGCCCTCCCTCGCATCGTCAGCGTTTGACGGTAAGTTTTTATTTCCAAAATCCATCATCTCTGTAATATATGTCTATTCATTGCCTTTTATTTCAAAACAGGAATCACAAGATGAAGATGAGCTCCCAGAAGAAGAAGGAAGGGGTGGACAGACACTTGGAGTGGGCTCACAATTGGTAAGTTTTTTGCATCAAACGCAGAAACACAACATCACACTACACACAACACATAGAAAACAATGTTCTGCAGACCACACACAGCAAACAAATGCCTACATCCAAAGACATATTTTTTGTTTTCTTCTCTAGTCTTCCCAATCTGGTGCTCGGCCCAGAGGTCCTCGCAGTGCCTCCCGGGGTCGTCGGCGACAGCAACGCGGCGGTCACCAGCGTGTAAGTATAAATATTTTTGCTTTGTTTTTTTTGCACTTTTTATTTCATTTCTTTTGTGGAGGCTAATTATGTTATTTTTGTCTTTTTCTTTAACAGCCTTCACAGCGTGCTCCCGACTCTGACGGTGAGGATGGAGGGATTGATGTGGACCGCCTCATCGATCTCGTCAGAGAAAGGGAGCCGCTCTGGAATATGGCTGACCGCCGCCACGCTGACCTTATCGTTACCCGACGACTCTGGGAGGAAATCTGTTCGCTCCTTGTGGACCGCTGGGAGGACCTCAAAGCTCGGGCCCAGATTAAAGAGCGTAAGTATATACAGTACCGGTTGCTTGATTTAAACCAGTGTTTCCCGAACTCCAGTCCTCGTGGTCCCCACGGATCATGTGTTCAGGATTTCTATTTACTTTGGAAATCCTGAAAACATGACCCCTGGGGACCATGAGGACTGGAGTTTGGGAAACACTGATGTTGTATACTAACCACTTTGTCCTTTCTTGTTTCAGGGGAGAGAATTGTGAAGCGGTGGCGGTCTGTGAGGGATCGTTTCAAGAAGGAGTTCAATAAAGAGATGCGGGCCCCGAGTGGATCTGGAGGACGCAGGAGCAAGTACAAGTACGCACGAGCCCTGTCGTTCCTCCGGGAGACAATGCTCACCAGAAGGTAAATATTACACACCACATGTGACAAAAAAATGTTTAGATGTAACTTTTTTTTTTTCAGCCAGGGCCATACCATGTCACTATTTTAATTGGTTTTTTTTCTCTTTATTCTACAGCACGGTGAGCAGCACTCGGGAGCCTGCACGATTGGACCCTTCTGAGGCGATCCCTGAGGAGACCGGCACCGAGGGACACTTCGACCGCCCCGGTACATCTGCACCTTCCCAGCCTTCCCACACATTCGACCCATCTGTCCCATCCACCAGCACAGGAGCATCGTGGCCGCCTACATTACATGAAGCTGCTGGTGAGGAGATCGCTTTCCCTTTACCCCACCCTTCTGCCCCTGCCACCTCTAGTACACCTGCGGGTACTGGGCGGCAGCGGCAGAGGGGTCAGGAAAAGACTTATGCGCCAGAGTTCTTGCATCTGAATGCATCTTTCCAGAACGGTCTAAAAGTCTTGTCAGAGCAAATCTCCGCAGGCTTTCAGCAGATCAACTCCAGCATTCTGGAGGTGAAGACACTTCTGCAAACCATGCATTCAGAAGCAAGATCTTCGCCAAACCACACCTTTTTCAGGTCTGTTGTGGAGCGCATGGCAACACTATCTCCTACCCAGCAGATGCATGTAATGCATTCGTGCCACGGTGCTCTACAGCAGGTTACCTCCCAACCTCCACCTCCCACCACTGTAGTTCCTCCACCTGCACCCCCTCCAGCCACTTTCCATCCTCCCCCTCCTATTACATCTGCACACCCTCCAGCCACTTTCCATCCTCCCCCTCCTATTACATCTGCACCCCCTCCAGCCACTTTCCATCCTCCCCCTCCTATTACATACCAGCAACCTGGCCAGTACCAGCAACCTCCCCAGTACCAGCAACCTCCCCAGTACCAGACATCTCCCCACTTCCAGCAACCTGCCCCGTACCAAACTCCTTCCCCGTACCAAACTCCTTCCCCGTACCAAACTCCTTCCCCATACAACTTTCCATCAACATCATCTGCTCCTACAGTCCCTGCCCAACCCTCCACTCCACCGCCCACCACCTCTTCTGCCTCCCACACGTCCACCCATTCTGTAGCTTTTTCCACACCATCACCTCTAACTGTTCCTTCCCCACCACGATCCCAGTCCTCTCTCCACACTCCCATTGTCGAAGTGTCCCGCAGCCCCTCCAGCAGTATTTCCACCCCACACTACACAGATTTGTAATGTGTGTTTTGTAATAAAAATGCCCAGTTTTTTTTCAAACCTTTATTAAAAAAGTTTTTTTTAACTTTAAAAACAGTTTACAAAAAAAAAAATATTTTAAATAAAAGTTAAATTATTGTTTACACTGGTTGTCTGTCATTTCTTTCTGCGGCGAAATATGTTTAAAAAAAAGGTTAAATACAGGGTATTTAAAAGGTAAAAAGGTATTCAAAACCAGGTATATAACTGTGGGTAAATTTTAGCTTTTTGACACAGTTGTGTTCCTGGTTGTGTTTGAAGCAAAGTATTTCACCTAAAAAGTTGTGTTTATTGTTGGTGATTTCCTAACAATGTACACAACTTTTGTTAAAAGGTGAAATACTTTGCACAAAACACAGCCAGGTACACACCTGTGGCCTAAAGCTAAAAATAGAGACCATGACAAGATAGCCAACTTTGGTTGGCAAAGGTATATAATGTTGGTACAGAAGGTACACAAGTTTGGTTAGGGCACAAATCTTTCACACTCTGTCATCCTGCCAGTGTACTCTGCCTTGAGGTGACAAAGTATAGTGCAAAATTGTCCCTCATTACTGAAACCGTCACAGAACTTCTAGTGGTAATGTCATGGTAATCTTGCAAGGTGGTTTCTTCAGAGGTGTCCTCAATGGAAATGGGTTCCTTGCAGATAACAAAATTGTGGAGTACCACGCAAGCTTTGATCACCTCGTCAACAGTTTCTGTCTTGAGGTTGATCGCAGTCAATAGGACCCGCCATTTGGCTGTCAGAATACCAAAGGTACATTCAACCATTCTTCTTGCTCTTGTGAGGCGGTAATCAAAAATGCGTTTTGGTCTTGTCAATCCTCTGCTAGAGTACGGTTTCAAAAGGTGTTCTGACAGCTGGAAGGCTTCATCCCCTACACAGACAAATGGCATAGGTGGACCAGATGTTTGCGGCAGCGGTCTAGGTGGTGGGAACTGGAAGGTGTTTCCATACAGTTTACGCCCCATGGCAGACAGTTTGAAAACTTGAGAGTCATAGGAGCGGCCATAGGCCCCAATATCAACAGCAATAAATTTGTATTCCGCGTCAGCGATGGCCATGAGGACAATTGAAAAATATTTCTTGTAATTGAAATATTCCGATCCCGATCCGGCTGGCTTTACAATGCGGATATGTTTCCCGTCCACAGCGCCCAAGCAGTTGGGAAACTGACATATCTGTTGAAACTTGTCAGCAATTTCAATCCACCTCTCTGTTGTGGGCTCTGGTAAAAACTCTTCAGCTAAGGAGTCCCACAGTGCACGGCATGTGTACTTCACTATTCCAGATATGGTGGAAATCCCGAGTCTGTACTGGAAATGCAGTGACGAAAGGGATTCTCCAGTTACAAGAAATCTGTGGGGAATTAAAAAACAATCAATTAGTTTTAAATCACAGCATTACATACCAAAACTCAGCTATAACACTTGGAGATACAAACTACCACCAACAAGATTGCAGTGAAAGTGTGCTCTGATGCGATCACATCCAATAAATGTGGCTTACCTTAAAGTCACCATCAGACGCTCTGCGGGTGAAACAGAGAAGCGGCAATAGGTGTCCGCTTTTCTTATGAGGTGTGCAATGCGCTCCACCAAGTAATCAAAATTCTCCATTTTCATCCTAACATATCCAAAAAATTTATCCGGGTTTCGTCGAAGGTCCATGCAGAGTGTAGAATAGACCCCACGCGTCATTCTCTTGGCTGTGATGGGGTGGATCCACAAATGTCGTCTACGATGCCTGATGCGCTGCTGTCTCGCTCTCTCCTTCTCCAGAACAATCACCCTCAAATGATTCGCCTCCGCTATAAAATCCGCCAAATTCTTCAAAATATTTCCAATCACAACATCCATCTTCGCCAGTAACTTGCTCTTCTCTCCAACCTGCACTTTCTCCTCTACAACCTGTCAAAGAAGGGCTGTAGGTACACGCTATGTATAGTTTTCCAGTAGCCAATCCCGTTCGGAAGGCCACAAGGGTCAATTTTAAAAACCGGATCCGGCGTAATCCGTCGAAAAACGGATAGAAAAACGGATGAACCGGATGAGACGGATCCGGTTTTGTCTGTCAAGAACAAAATGGATCCGGCAGAAAAACGGATCCGGCACATCAGGTTTTACAAAACATTTGCCGGATCCGGCGTTCCGGCACGACGCCGGATCGCGCCTGACGCCGAAAACCTGATGTGTGAAAGTAGCCTTAGAGTAGAGTAGGGCCCGGCCAAAAGAGTATACCTTGTCGCGGTGGCAGACTTAAAAAATCTTTTGGCCAAAACAAGAGCTGCTGGCTAGATGTGTGATCTGGTAATGGGAAGTGTTAATGTGTCAGACTGTGGACAGTTTGAGGGGTGGAGGCGGGGCTGGGGTGGAGCCTGGGCAGAGTCTCAAGGGGGCCCCAAAAATGTAGCCAGTATGGGGCCCAGAAATTCCTAGTGGCAGCCCTGAACACCCATGACCTGCGACTGAGCTCAAGCTTTCTGACACTGGGCAAGCACATTTCTGTCTAGAATCTCTTGATAGACTTGAGATTTCATTGTACCCTGCACAGATTCTAGACACCCTGTACCAGATGCAGCAAAGCAGCCCCAGAACATAACAGCCTCCTCCATATTTCACAGTAGGGACAGTGTTCTTTCTTGATATGCGTTTTTTTTCCGTCTGTGAACATAGAGCTGATGTGCCTTGCCAACAAGTTCCATATTTGTATCATCTGTCCGTAGCACATGCTCCCAGGAGCTTTATGGCTTGTCAGCATCTAGTTTGGCAAATTCCAGTCTGTCTCTTATGATTTTTTTCAAGAATGGTGTCCTCTTTGGTTGTTTCCCATGAAGTCCACTTTCGCTCATACGACGGATGGTGCGATCTGACACGGATGTTCCTTGAGCTTGAAGTTCACCTTTAATCTGTTTAGAAGTTTTTTTGGCCTCTTTTGTTATTCGTATTATCCGTCTCTTTGATTTGTCATCAATTTTCCTCCTGCAGCCACATCCAGGGAGGTTGGCTTCAGTCCCATGGAGCTTAAATTTCTGAATAATATGTGCAACTGTAGTTACAGGAACATCAAGCTGCTTGGAGATGGTCTTATAACTTTTACCTTTAACATGTTAGTCTATAATTTACTTTCTAATCTCCTGAGACAACTCTTTCCTTCGCTTCCTCTGGTCCATGTTGAGTGTGATACACACCATGTCACGAAACAGCACAGTGAGAATCTGTAGCCCTACATTAAACGAGGGGTCCAAACAATTTTCACCACATGTTTATATAATAATCACTAGCTGAAGAGCCCCGCGCTGCCCGGGCATAGTAACTAACTGTGGCTAGTTATAACAAATTATAATGAGATATATATATATATATATATATATATATATATATATATATATATATATATATATATATACACACACACACACACTGTATCTCTCTCTCTCTCTGAATGTAGAGCCCCGCTCACGCCGCATAGCCACATTCACTATAATATCCCACATCATCCCGTCAGCCAGAGCCACCGGACAATTACCCCTAATATCCCACAACATCCGGTCAGCCAGAGGCACTGGATAACTACCCCCAATATCCCTAACTTCCATACCGGGTATCCCTTTAAGAGAAGCCTGGCATCTGAACCAGAGCGCTGAGTGGATTTGCCCTCACTTCCATACCGGGAATGCCTTTAAGAGGGGCATGGGGTCAGAACCAGAGCACTGAGTGGAATTGCCCTAACTTCCATACAGGAGATACCTTTAAGAGAGTCTGGGGTCAGTACCAGAGCATTTGAAGGCAATTGCCCTGACTTCCATACCGGGGATCCCTTTAAGACAGCCTGGGGTCAGAACCAGAACGCTGAGTGGAATTGTCCTAACTTCCATACTGGAGATCCCTTTAAGAGAGGCCTGGGGTTAGAGCCAAAGCGCTGCATGGATTTGCCATGACTTTCATACCAATGATCTCTTTAATAGAAGCCTGGGGTCAGAATTAGAGTGCTGAGAGATTTGCCCTAACTTCCATACCGGAGGTACCAAAGCGCAGAGTGGATTTGCCCTCACGTCTGTATCGGGGATCTCTTTAAGAGGGGCCTGGGGACAGAACCAGAGCGCTTAATGGAATTGCCCTAACTTCCATACCAATGATCCCTTTAAGACACCCTGTGGTCAGAACCACACAGCTGAGTGGAATGGTCCTAACTTCCATACCGGGGATCCCTTTAAGAGAGGCCTGGGGTCAGAACCAGAGCGCTTAGTGGAATTGCCCTAACTTCCATACCAATGATCCCTTTAACCCCTTCCTGACATCTGATGTACTATCCCATCCATGGGACCCGGGTCCCTATGCCTATGGACAGGATAGTACGTCATAGCGATCAGCGGCATTCACGGGGGGAGCGCCGCTGATCGCGGCCGGGTGTCAGCTGATTATCACAGCTGACACCAGGCACTATGTGTCACGGGCAGTCACAGACCGCCCCCGGCACGTTAACCCCTGGCACACTATGATCAAACACGATTGCAGTATACCGGGGGTTTAGGGAAGCATCGGCATGGAAGGGGCTCCCTCCGTGCTTCCCTGAAACCCCCGGTACACTGCAATCGTGTTTGATCGCAGTGTGCCAGGGGTTAACGTGCTGGGGCTGTGCTGCGCTGCTCTGGGGGCCTCCTTCCCTGCAAGTCGCCGGATCCAATATGGCGGCGGGCACCTTGGGGGGCCTGCAGGGAGCCGGCTTCCTCACTGCCTGCAGAGCGCAGGCATGAGGAAGCCTGCTGCAGTGCCTGTGTCAGATCGCTGATCTGTCACAGCGATCTGTGATGTGTCAGATCAGCATCTCACACATGACAGTGATATCCCGCCTAGCACAGTGTAATAAAGTTAAAAAAAAAAAAAAACCCTTTAGCGAACCCCTTAAAAATAAAAAACAAAGCAAAGAATAATGCTTTATCATACCGCCGAACAAAAAGAGCAATAACGCGCGATGAAAAAGACGGATATAAATAACCATGGTACCGCTGAAAACGTCATCTTGTCCCGCAAAAAACAAGCCACCACACAGCGTCATCAGTGAAAAAAAATAAAAAAGTTATAGCAAGCAGAATAAAGAGATGCAAAATAATTTTTTATATAAAATTGTTTTCATTGCATAAAAGCGCCAAAACATAAAAAAAATGACAACTGAGGTATCACTGTAATCGTACTGACCCAAAGAATAAAACTGCCTTATCAATTTAACCACACACAGAACAGTGTAAACGCACCCCCTAAGAGAAATTCTTGAAACGCTGGTTTTTGCTCATTCTGCGTCCCAAAAATCAGAATAAAAAGCGATCAAAAAATGTCACGTGCCCGAAAATGGTACCAATAAAAAAGTCAACTTGTCCTGCAAAAAATAAAACCTCACATGACTCGGTGGGTCAAAATATGTAAAAATTATAGCTCTCAAAATGTGGTAATGAAAAACTATTTTTACAATAAAAAGCATCTTTTAGCGTATGACAGCTGCCAAACATAAAAACCCGCCATAAATAGGAAATCAACCACCTTTATCACCCCCTTAGTTATGGAAAAATAAGAAATAAAAAAAATGTATTTATTTCTATTTTCCCATTAGGGTTAGGGCTGAGATTAGGGTTAGGGGTGTGTTGGGGTTAAGGTTGGAGTTAGAAATGGGGGGTTTCCACTGTTTGGGCACATCAGGTGCTCTCCAAACGCAACATGGCGTCTGATCTCAATTCCAGCCAATTCTGCGATGAAAAAGTCAAATGGTGCTCCTTCCCTTCCAAGCTCTGCCATGTGCCCAAACAGTGTTTTACCCCCAGTTATGAGGTATCAGCGTACTCAGGACAAATTGGACAACAACTTTTGGGGTCCAATTTCTCCTGTTACCCTTGGGGAAATAAAAAAATTGGGGACTAAAAGATCATGTTTGTGGAAAAAATGATTTTTTTATTTTCACGCCCGGGCATTATAAACTTCTGTGATGCACTTGGGGTTTCTATGTGCTCACCACACATCTAGACAAGTTCCTTGGGGGGTCTAGTTTCCAAAATAGGGTCACTTGTGGGGGGTTTCCACTGTTTAGGTACATCAGGGGCTCTCCAAACACAACATGGCGTCCGATCTGAATTCCAGACAATTTTGCATTGAAAAAGTCAAACGGCGCTCCTTCCCTTCTGAGCTCTGCCATGCACCGAAACAGTGGTTCCCCCCCCCACATATCAGGTATCAGCGTACTCAGGACAAATTGCACAATAACTTTTGCAGTCTAGTTTCTCCTGTTACCCTTGGTAAAATAAAAAAAAAATTGAACCTGAAGTATTTTTTGTGTGAAAAAAGTTAAATGTTCATTTTTTTTTTTTTTTTTAAATATTCAAAAAATTCCTGTGACGCACCTAAATGGTTAATAAACTTCTTGAATGTGGTTTTGAGCACCTTAAGGGGTGCAATTTTAGCATGGTGTCACTTTTGGGTATTTTCTTTCATATAGACCCTGCAAAGTGGCTTCAAATGTGATGTGGTCCGTAAAAATAAAATGGTGTTGCAAAAATGAGAAATCGCTGGTCAATTTTTAACCCTCATAACTTCCTAACAAAAAAAAATTTTGGTTCCAAAATTGTGCTGATGTAAATTAAACATGTGGGAGATGTTACTTACCAAGTTTTTTGTGTGCGGTATCTCTGTGATTTAAGGGCATAAAAATTCAAAGTTGGAAAATTGCGAAATTTTCAAAATTTTCGCCAAGTTTCCATTTTTTTCACAAATAAACGCGTTATTGGAATGAAATTTTACCACTAACATGAAGTACAATATGTCACGAGAAAACAATGCCAGAATCACCAGGATCCATGGAAGCATTTCAGAGTTATTACCTCATAAACGGACAGTGGTCAGAATTGTAAAAATTGGCCCGGTCATGAATGTGCAAACCACCCTTTGGGCTTAAGGGGTTAATAAAAGCCTGGGGTCAGAATCAGAGTACTGAGGGATTTGCCCTAACTTCCATACCAATGATCCCTTTAAGAGGGAAGATGTGCCTATAGGATGTGTGCTGTTTATATGGGCAAGGGAGGGGGGGGGGGGGAATTCATTTCTGTCGTGTGCTCTCTGTTCCTTTCAGGGGGGCAGACAATGGCTGGGAGCTTATGTTCCCAGGGATGCTAGATTTCTCCCACCATGTCAATGTCTGTTGAGGTGTTGTGGAGTGGGAAAACTGTTGCTCATAGAAACCAATCACAGCTCAGCTTCTTTTTAACAGCTCTGGTGAAATGAAAGATGCTTCGTGATTGGTTGGTGATACAGTTAGGTCCATATATATTTGGACAGAGACAACATTTTTCTAATTTTGGTTCTAGACATTACCACAATGAATTTTAAACAAAACAATTCAGATGCAGTTGAAGTTCAGACTTTCAGCTTTCATTTGAGGGTATCCACATTAAAATTAGATGATGGGTTTAGGAGTTTCAGCTCCTTAACGTGTGCCACCCTGTTTTTAAAGGGACCAAAAGTAATTGGACAATTCACTCCAAGGCCATTTCATGGCCAGGTGTGGGCAATCCCTTCATTATGTCATTCTCAATTAAGCAGATAAAAGGCCTGGAGTTGATTTGAGGTGTGGTGCTTGCAAGTGGAAGGTTTTGCTGTGAAGGAAACAGCGGTCAAAGGAGCTCTCCATGCAGGTGAAACACGCCATCCTTAAGCTGCAAAAACAGAAAAAACCCATCCGAAAAATTGCTACAAAATTAGGAGTGGCAAAATCTACAGTTTGGTACATCCTGAGAAAGAAAGCAAGCACTGGTGAACTCATCAATGCAAAAAGACCTGGGCGCCCACGGACGACAACAGTGGTGGATGATCGCAGTGGCGTGGAAATTTATATGGGTAGATTTACACCTGTGTGTACTGTGGCCTGCCCAAATTAGACAGAGTCCTATTGAGAGCTCAAGGAAGGAAAGACGCCACACCTGGTTAGCAGCAATACCTTCCAGCAAAACTCTGCTGGTTTTATTGAATATACTTGGTTTTATCAGTTCGTACAAAGGAGTGGCTACTCATTAACATAAAGGCTGAACTTATCTAATTAGTCAGTTTAAATACATGAACATATATGGGTGTCCGGCGTGGGGTTACTTAAGCATCAGATGATTTACTTGCGATGTCAGCAAGACTCCAGTATCGGCTTGGACCATCTGGCCTAACTTCCTCTTGTGTGTGTCTGGGACAAATGTCACAAGACAATGCTATCATGTGATCACATCAGCTCCCCAGACTCTCTCATGGGGGGGGCAGGAAGTCATTTCCACCAACTAGTTATAGAGTTCAAACTGTAAATATGTATCTGTGTGCATATAAGTGTATACAAGTATAGAGCAGTATATGGAGTATATAGCCTATAGCAGGCAAGTGAGATCTATATGAAATACATATACATATATATTTCCATAACAGCAGAATAATCTACATGGTGAAGAGAAACCCCTTCACAGCAGCCAACCAAGTGAACAACACTCTCCAGGAGGTAGGCGTATCAATATTCAAATCTACCATAAAGAGAAGACTGCATGAAAGTAAATACAGAGGGTTCACTGCACGGTGCAAGCCACTCATAAGCATCAAGAATCAAAAGGCTAGACTGGACGTTGCTAAAAAACATCTAAAAAAGCCAGAACAGTTGTGGAAGAACATTCTTTGGACAGATGAAACCAAGATCAACCTCTACCAGAATGATGGAAAGAGAAAAAGTATGGCGAAGGCATGGTACAGCTCATGATCCAAAGCATACCACATCATCTGTAAAACACGGCGGAGGCACTGTGATGGCTTGGGCATGCATGGCTGCCAGTGGCACTGGGTCACTAATGTTTACTGATGATGTGACACAGGACAGAAGCAGCCAAATGAATTCTGAGGTATTCAGAGACATAATGTGTGCTCAGATCCAGTCAAATGCGGCCAAACCGATTGTCCATCTGTAGTATGAAACGACGACCAATGACCCAAAACAAAGCCAAAGTAACCCAGTTTATTAAGGCAAAGAAGTGGAATATTGCTGAATGGCCAAGTCAGTCACCTGATCTCATCCCAATTGAGCATGCATTTCACTTGTTAAAGACTAAACTTCAGACAGAAAGGCCCACAAACAAACGGCAACTGAAAACCACTGCAGTGAAGGCCTGGCAGAGCATCAAAAAGGAGGAAACACAGCGTCTGGTGATGTCCATGAGTTCAAGACTTCAGGCAGTCATTGCCAACAAAGGGTTTTCAACCAAGTACTAGAAATGAGCATTTTATTTACAAATTATTTAATCTGTCCAATTACTTTTGGTCCCTTTAAAAACAGGGTGGCACATGTTAAGGAGCTGAAACTCCTAAACCCTTCATCCAATTTTAATGTGGATACCCTCAAATGAAAGCTGAAAGTCTGAACTTCAACTGCATGTGAATTGTTTTGTTTAAAATTCATTGTGGTAATGTCTAGAGCCAAAATTAGAAAAATGTTGTCTGTCCAAATATATATGGACCTAACTGTATATACATACATTCAGTTTTATATACATAGATTTAGAAACAGCAATACTAATGTTTTAACTCAGGAAGAATTCAGAAATCAATATTTTGTGGAATAACCATGATTTTTAAAAACAGTTTCATGAGTCTTTGCATACTTGCCACCAGTCTTTCACACTGCTTCTGATGCAAAAATTGAAACAGTTCATCTTTGATGGCTTGTGACTATCCATCATCCTCTTGATTATATTCCAGAGGCTTTCAATGGGGTTCTGGTCTGGAGAATGGGTTGCCCATGACAGGGTTTTGATGTGGTGGTCTCTTAAATTTTTGTCAGAGCTGTATATACATATATAATGTAAAACCAAGCCTGAGGTTTATTAATGAACAGGTGTCAGCAAGATACCCTAACAGTAAAAAAAAAAAAAAAAGAAATCAATACACAGTCACCAGCCTATGTAATTAACCTACATATTCTGTAGCGAAACAGCAACTGTCAGAAATCTGCATGAAACAGTATCTGTTTTGAAAAAAATATTGCATGGGCTCCCAAATAATTTTCATGAGGAAAAGCCAACGGCTGATGTTATATTTCTGGGAAGTAAAAATAGAAGCCAAAAAGGTTCACAGGCTATTAATATACACAGATGTTTGCCTAGCCTTTACTGGCTAGTTTACAGGGGAACCCCAGGAAAAAATTTACATGTGCACCCCCCCCTATAAAATTGAACCAGCAATGGCTAGGCAGACAGCTGAGGTCTAATATTAATAGCCTGGGAAGGGGCCATGTATATTGCCACCCCCCCTCCTTCTCAGGCTAAAAACCTCAGCTCTCAGCCACCCCAGAAATGGCGCATCTTATACTTGTGCCAAGTCTGGCAGGTAGCCTCGCTTGTCCCACTTGCCTTGTAGCGGTGACAAGTGGGGTTCAGATTTGTGTTGTCAGGTAACATCAAGCCCACACGTTAGTAATGGAGAGGTGTCTATTATACACCTATCCATTACTAATCCTATAGTTATATGGTAAATAAACAGAACAAGGTCCTTTATTTGAAATAATCACTTTACTGAATCTAAATTAACCATACTTACTGAACGCCTAATCCCCGACGCCCTCGTCTCCTGCAAACAATCAAAAAATAAACCAACATATAATACTATCCTACGTAGTTCATTTAATACCATGTCCCATGACGATCTCACGTGTAGAACAGTCACTTCTGGAGATGTGACCGCTCTACCCGGCCTTCAGCGAAACACTGACAGGAGGTAATGGCTCCCGCAGTGTATCACTGCGCTGCCGTGAGAGTTCACTGGAGCTCATCAGCTCTGATGCCCTCACTTACATCACTACCGCTGTATGAGAACTCTCACGCAGCAGTGCCATAAGTGACAGCACTCGAGCTCATCAGCTGATGTACTCCGTTGAACTCTCACGGTGGCTCAGTGATACGGGAGGTAATCGCTCCTGTAGTGTCAGTGTATCGCCGGAGGCCGGGTGACTGACGTGGGACACTCGGTATTAAATGGACTATGGAGGACAGTGAGTATATTGTTGGTTTATTATTTTTGATTGCTTGCAGGAGACACAGGCGTCGGAGATTAGGTGTTCGGTGAGTATGTATATTGTATGTGATTATGTCAGTTTTTTTTTTTTTTACAATTGAACTCAGGCACCGGATGAGGATTCTCCCATCATCGGCTCATGCTGTCTCTGTTATATGTGACAGCAGATATAGCCGAACGGGAGTAGTAGTCCCACCAGACGACGCCTAAGTACAATCACTATGGGCTGTTCGTCGCATGGGTGTTTACTCTTGGGAGATTGGGGGTTAGACAATCACTACATATTGTGAATCGGAGATCTTCCATTTAACCTATGTGTTTGTGTCCCATATTAATTGGATTTGGTTTCATTTAGTGCTGAAGAGGCTAACGACCCATTCTATACTGGTCAGAAACATGCAACTCCATTTCAGCAGCTTCTGATCTGGTCAATGTCTTTCCTCATAAATTTTGGCCAAGCCCTTCTCTTCCTTGGCAACGAAAGCTTTGCCTCCTAGCTCCTTGGAGACACTTTGCTGAATTGGAGATCATTGTTGCATGCACGCTTTCCACATTGTCCTACTCCCATTTGGTTGGTACAGTTCTATCCTTCCCACCTTTGGCAAAGTGTATGTTTGTTGCGTCTTGTTATCCCTGTCTGTCTTACGTGCTGATACACTAGCATTTCTGTCCTGGGTGAGGGGACAGGTTCGGGAAGAACTGTAAGTCTGGTGGCCAAACCCTCCTCACTAGAGTTGAGCGACTTTGGTCGGATCGGGTTTCATGAAACAAAATTTGTTTCAGATGAAACTGGTCCGACTAGGGCAAAAAAAGTCGGAGTTTCGTCCGAAACCCAACCCCATTGCAAGTTAATGGGGAATAAAAGTCGGCATTGAGTGGATGAATGTCATCCGCTCAATGCCGACTTTTATTTCCCATTGACTTGCATTGAGGTCGGGTTTCGGACGAAACTCCGACTTTTTTTACCCTAGTCGGACCAGTTTCATCTGAAACAAATTTTGTTTCATGAAACCCGATCCGACCAAAGTCGCTCAACTCTACTCCTCACCTTTACAGGTACCTTTTGGAGAAGGGACGATTCAGGGGTTCTTTTTACTAATCATGAGCAGTCACAGCGTGACACAGATGCTCCTGAATCCTGAAGAAGCATGTGACTCTAGCACAGCCCTTTATCAAGGCAGGTGTGAACAAAAAAAAAACAAAAACCAAAAAAAAAAAAACAAACAACAACAACAACAACAACACACTACTACCACACTACACACAGTCATCAAGGGGCAGTAGGAGTGAGTACAGCGCTGACTTGTTACTTTCAGTCAGTGGATTAGCACTGGGGGCTGCGAGTGGCTGTAGGGAATCTAGAACATTATTTTCTCCCTGTAGCCATAATTCCATTTAGCAAAGTCTAGGTACTTACCGGTTAACAGTATTTTTCGGAGTCCATGACAGCACCACCTGAGAGAGAGGGGATCTGCCCTTCAGGAACAGGAAACCTACAGATACAAAAGGGCGGCACCTCTCCCACGCATCAGTTGGATTACAGAGCACAAGAGGACCTCCAAGGTTAATGGCAAGATTTATGTACAATACTATTACTACTTAACTATTTATCACCAGTGGACATAAGAGGAAGAAGTGCACACCCAAACTTAAAGAAAAGGGTGGGAACCTAAGGGTGCTGTCATGGACTCTGAAAAATACAGTTAACCGGTAAGTAACTAGACTTTATTCGATCGTCCATGACAGGACCACCCAAGAGAATTACAGAAAGTGATAATTACTTAGGGTGGGACTACAGCCTGCAGCACCCTTACACCAAAGGAGAGGTCTAAAGAAGCACCCAGGTCTAGCCTATGATTGTGAAAAGGTGCTCGAAGAGGACCAACTAGTCGCCTTACATATTTGGTCAACGGATACTTCCGGTCTTTCGGCCCACTCTGTAGCCATGGCTCTGGTGGAATGCGCCCTCAGCTTCCCAGGTGCCGATCTGCCCTTTGAGGTGTATGCTAGTGAAATAGCCTCTCTAATCCACCTGGCTAGTGTGTTTTTTGATGCCCTAAAGCCCTTCCTCGCACCTTGATGGGAGACAAACAGGGCATTATCCTTTTTCCAGAAATCAGTAACTGCCAGGTATTCTAGGAGACATCTCCTATCTAGGGTGTGTAGTTATTTTCCTTCTCGCTAACTGGATTAGGGAGGAAGGATGGAAGGACCATTTCCTGTGTCCTATGGAAACTACCTTAGGCAAGTATGCCGGATCAGGCCTAAGTATTACCCTATCGTCCCGTATATAAGGAGGAAGCCTAGATAACGCTTGGATGTCACTTACTCTACGAGCTGACGTCAGTGCTACCAGGAAGGCTACTTTGAGGGACAGGTTTTGTTTTTTTTTTAAATTTTTTATAGAGGCTGATGACATAGGTTCAAACGGGGCCTCTGTCATGGCCGTGAGGACTAGGTTCAAGTCCCATGGCATGAACCTATCTTTCACCACTGGTCTGGATCTACTTGCCGCCTTAACTTACTGACCCAGTAATTATAGGTGATGTTGCAGCTAAAAAGGGCCCCCAAGGCTGATACTTGCACCTTAAGGGTACAGGTGGAAAGCCCCATGTCCAGACCTCTTTGCAGGAATTCTTGGATTTGAATTATTGGTGCTGATTGTCCAGCAACTACCCTTGAGTTGTGAAGGAATCTTTTCCAGATTCTAATGTAAATTTTGGTTGTAATAATTTTCCTGCTTTTAAGTAGGGTGTTAACCAAGTTCTGGGGAGAAACCTTTATCTTTTAGCAGTGACCGTTCAAAATCCACACCGTCAGATGTAGGCCAGCCACCTGAGGGTGGTTAACTGGGCCCTGGGATAGGAGATCTGGGACATCTGGCAGGACCCAGGGGTCGGACCATGCCCTCCTGGGCCAAAACGGAGCAATCACTATAATTCTCGCCCTGTCTTTTCTGATTTTCCTCATCACCAGGGGTAGTAGAGACAGGGGAGGGAAGGCGTATGCCAGCTTGAAGTCCCACTTTATCAGAAAAGCGTCTACCGCCAGAGTGTCCTCTCTGGGATTTAGTGAGCAAAATTGCCTCACTTTCCTGTTCTCCCTGGTGGTAAAGAGATCCACCTATGGTTGACCACACTTTTGTAAAATCAGGTCGAAGATGGAGGTTTTTAGGGACCATTCCCCTTGTTTTAGAAGATTGCGGCTTAAGAAATCCACCATATTTTCTCTTCCTTTTATATGCTGAGCTGTTAAAGATAGAAAATGCTGCTCTGCCAGTTAGAACAAACGCTCTGCTACATTCATCAGGGGTCTGGAACGAGTCCCGCCTTGGTGACTGATATAAGCCACGGTGACCTGATTGTCTGCGAACACTCATACGTGATGACCCTGCAGATACACAAGGAGTCTTTTAGCCACCTGCTCCACTGCTGTCAATTCTTTCAGGTTGGAAGACATTTCTACCTGATGATGATCCCATAGGCCCTGGACTAAATCTCACCCATATGAGCCCCCCAGCCGGAAGGGCTTGCATCTGTGGTGACTATGTGGGTTATGTTATACTCCCAGGGCACCCCTCTGGATAAATTATTCCTCTCTAGCCACCACTCCAGGGACTCCCTAATGTTCCGGGATAAAGTTAGCTGGCCCTCCAGGTAACGCCCAAGAACACTCTGATGTAATAAAACCTCGCCCTGTAGCTTTCTTGTATGGAACTGGGACCATGGGGATACAGGACAAGAGAGCCCAAAAGAGTCATGGCCTTCCTGAGGGACATGGTGGGATTTATTGGAGGCGTTCAGGACCTGATAGCATAGGCGAACTGACTTTTCAGGAGGCAGACGGATCTCCTGATTCTCGGAATCTAAGATTAGGCCTAAGATTTGCTGAACTCTCATGGGCTGCAGATGGGATTTTTTGATGTTCAGCAGCCACCCTAATCGCTCCAGGGCAGCCATTGCTTTTTGTAACTGCTCCAAACAATGTTCCCCTGTCTTGCCTATAATAAGGAAGTCATCAAGGTAGGGGACCACCAGGATGTTTGATTCTCGTAGATGGGCCATAACCTTAGTGAATAACCAGGGGGCGACTACAATACCAAAAGGGAAAGGCAACATATTGGAAGTGCTGAACTGACCCCTCTAAATGAACCGCCACTCTAAGGAATCGATGATGAGCTGCATGAATGTGTATATGGTCGTAGGCGACTTAAATCTGCCACCACCTAAAGCAATTTTCAAACAATTTTATTGTGGAAATGATTGTTTCCATCTTGAATGGGCGTATGACCAGAAACTCATTGAGGGCTTTCAGATTGATTAGTCCTGAAGGAGCCGTCTGGCTTACGGACTAGGAACGGAGGGGAGTAGAAACCTCTGCCCTTTTCCGCCTCTGGCACCTCTGTCAGGACCTTTTTGCGTCACTGGAAAACTCTAGCCGTAGTCCTGAGGCTATCAACCCCCGGATCTAGTTGCTACTGGAAATTAGGGACCAGGCCGGGTGGAAGGCAGCTAGCCTACCTCCTACCGGAGCAGCTAGTCATTGGGGTGGCTTCTTAGCTTCACGCACTGATCCTTCCTGGCACCCCCCCTACTCCAAACATAAATCCTGTACCTTTTCTTTTTTCATCCCATCTGCCTCGATCTATAGACTACCTTCTACGAAAATATCTTTTCCTGGGGAAGGGACGTCTATGAGAAGGGGGTCGGCGGACTGGGGAAATTTGTGTTTCTCATCACCGGCTTTTTCCACAAGTTCATCCAGCACTGGACCAAATAGATATTTTCCCCTCACACAGAATGGAGCAGAGGCAGGATCTGGCCTGGATGTCCCCCGGCCAACACTTCAATCAGAGAGCCCTTCAAGCTGCATTCGATAGCCCTGCGGTCCTGGCCGCATCCGCCGAAGCATCGTCTAAAAAGGCAGCATTTTAAGTCATCGGCAGGGTCTTTCAGCTGAGAATCAAGCTGGTCCAGCCAGACCATCATGGATCTGGCTGTGTATGTAGCAGCTACTGGTCTTAGAGTGCCAGCTGACATCTCCCACATCCCTTTTAGAAATGAATCCACTTTCTTGTCCAGTGGATCTTTTAAGGAGGCCATGTCATCAAAAGGTATGGAGGATTTCTTGGAGGCTTTGGCTACTGCTGCGTCAAGTTCAGGGGCTTTGTCCCATCTGTTTACCAATGGTTCATCGAAGGGGTATCGTCGCTTGAAGGCCGGTGGCAAAGTTCCCCTTTTTTTCAGGCTTCATCCATTCTCTGTCCATCAGGCTCTGGACTTTGTTATTTAGCGGAAAGGCCCTGCGCTTCCTTGGATCTAGGCGCAGGATCTGATCCTGCACCGAGAGTTGCGGTTTTGTGTACGCTACCCCCATGGTGGACCTTACTGCTTTGCCTAGTCTGTCCATTTGGTCTAGGGGGAAGCAGAAACGACTGGAGTCTTCCTCTGAAGATGAAGAAGCAGAGGGCTCTGAGGAATCTTCGCCCTTCCCAGCGGCGGCCGAGGAATCTGAACCCGGAAAACTTACTTCTCTTCACCTAGAAGATTCTCCTTGTGACAGGGACTTTAGGGAGTCTTTCACTTCTGTCCTGATTATTTCCCTCAGGCTTGCGGTGAAGTCAGGGGTTTCTTCCACTACCTGTATAAACGGGGGAGAGTGTAAGGGACTGCAAGTCTAACTATGGACTATCGCTCCCTTTTTTAACCCTACCGTAAGTCGCACGCACGGCTGACACCTTTTTAGGGTAGGCATCTGGCAAGGGACAACTACACAGGGAACATTCCCCATGTTTCTGTTTACCAGAGCACTTCTTCCCCTACAGAAAAACATAAGGGAACACTGCATCAGGGTACTTTCACGGAGATCTCTTACCCAAGCAGTAGAAACAGGTACCGGATCACAGAGGGAGGCAGCTGAATCCTTCAGCCTGGAGGAACTTTTGCGGCTCTGCCCGCTCGCCTGTCCTCAGTTCTTTAGCTGGGAGCTCGTACAAGGCTTCTCTGAGGCCTGTCCATGCGGGTGTGGGTGCTCCTGCACTTCCTCCTGCTGGTCTATGGGAGCTTCTGCTGTATCCATCGCTGCAATGGGCCAGAAGCACCCTAGCAGCGTCCCAGCCTCTTTTTATATTTGGCCTACCCTGGAAATCCGGGTCAGCAGGGTTCTGGCCAGGGGCACCTCCCACCTGGGCCCTCCCCGTATCTCCCTCGCCCTGCGCTCCGGCTGCTGCACGCGACCCAGTACAGCCGCATTCCAGGGGTGCACACGAAAAAGCCGGCTGGCACTTGACTTCCGGTTTCGGTGTTCCCAGCCCCGCCCCCTCCGCGTTACTTCCGCCGCTCAAATGAGCCCGCGGGAAAGCGCGATAGGGATCTGGCACGGCGCCCCTAAACGCAGGACTGGGGCCGCAAAAAAGACCGGACACCGGGAGGATGCACAAGGAAGGGCCCGGGGGATACTTAACTACTGGCGCCAGCACTCTGGAGACGGCCGTCCTCCAGACCCCACTCCACTTGCTCCGCACACTGCTGTGGAGACCTGCCCAGCCCCACCGTGGCGCTTCCAGGGACCCTGCACTGACCGACGTAAGAGACCCCCCCCACTACCTGGGTTGGTCAGCCAACCTGGGGATTCCTGACCATCCATGACGGACGATCTGTAGGGCACCCTGTCCTCCAGAACAGGAAACCAACTGATGCGTGGGAGAGGTGCCGCCCTTTTGTATCTGTAGGTTTCCTGTTCCTGAAGGGCGGATCCCCTCTCAGGTAGTGCCGTCATGGACGATTGAATAAGTCACACAGTTAAACAGCTAGTTACCTGCCTATTACCACTATGGCCCTATTGGCTACTTTTTACTGGCAGTTCCCTTTAAAATACATGGGTTACTTTTGCCAACATGCAGATCTATTTGTATTTGTCATGAAGTATCTCTAGGGCATTTTCATTATAACCCTGCTTTAGGCGATTATTTTGCTAGAATTTGTGAAGAACAAAAGGGGTGGGGGATTAGCGCTGAAGGTAGTAGACTGTACAGACACTCTTAACAAGATACCGTAAGTGCCAAGTCCAAATGTTAATATATTCACTTTTCTACCAGTAGTAACAGTGCAACAATGATTTCCAAGAAGAAATGCTATATAATTATATGATAGAGAATATGAAAGTGTCTACTAAAGACAACCTTGTCTGGGAAAGACGATTGAGGTCTCCTGTGAACATCTAGAGCTTGCCAGCTACGATTAAATATAAAGGGAATACATTTGAGACATTTTCTGCCATGTATAATAAAATATAAAACTGGCCATAAAAAGAAGAGAAATGAAAATGACACAAATTACATCTTTATAGAGATAAATCAACATCTGGTACAGCTAAAGATAGCCACAATAGATTATACAACTTCAACCCAAAAGTGAACACCCTGTAACTGCTGGCTGACAAGCCTTCATACTTGTATCTTAGGATTTCCTTTAGCATCTTATAGATATCAAGTGCAAACAAAGGCATCAACCCCTACAAGTCAAAAGCTTGGTAAGTAGACACCATTAGCAAGTGCTCTTATTTTATGCATGGACGAGGTATAGAAAATGTTCCCAGACTATCCATGCTGATCAAAAAGATCTGAAAATGTAACAAAGACAAGACTGATCCCACTGAACTGTAGAAAGAAAATTCAAAGTGCCAGCTTTTTTATTAACTTAAGAAACAATTTTTAGTTACTTTGTTGAACACAACTCCTGTATGACATCAATCCATCTGCTTTCACAGTTCATCATGTCTGCCTGCACCGGGAGAAAGGCCTGGTTTGATGAACACCCCTTCCATTGTTTTCCAGTAGTTATGGGCATTGGCACTTATTATTCCATGCACTTCTCTCTGCCCTCGGATTGGGTGGCTGTACTGCTCACCAGTAACAGTCAGGTAAACACTGGTCCCAACATGCTTGAAGCGCACTGTGTCTTCACGCTCCCATAGCGAGTCACTGCACTGCACGGTCCATGTGTCTAGGTCATCTCCTTCACCGTTGTCCCCAAAGGCACTCACTTCCTGTAGAATGATAAATTATGTTCAATTGGATCACACTTCCAGAAGATTGCAATGTGTCCACTAATACGGCAATTACAACCCAATATAGGTAACATTTTGTTCAGTTCTGAGCAGCATGTCATTACAAATATACCATGGCATAATTTTTTTTTATGTTAAAATTACACTACAGACATCAGTTTAACAGCTTATAGAGCAGGTGATTTTTTGTGTGCTTGCTTTTGGTCATCTTTCATGAGCCGTAACTTTTTTTTTAAATTTTTCCACCGACAAGTATTTGTGAGCAATTAGTAGTTTTACATACAAACAAAAAAAAAGTTAAAATAAAAACTTGTTTACACGTTGTTCTTTTATAATAGAAAGACCCCGAGTCACAATTATTCAATTAAAAATTATGTGATTACAGGGACACCAAGCTTGTAAAGATTTTTCACAAAAAAAAAAAAAAAAGTGGAGAGAAAAGAAAAATTGGACAATGGGAGACAGATTAAAGAAAGTTGCAACAAGAACTTCTAAGACCTGCAAAGTTTTTAATTTTTCTATCAACTGAGCTGTGCGAGTGCTTGTTTTTTTTGTGAGGCAAGCTGTCAGTTTAATTGATACCTACTTAGCTTACATTTGACTTTTTGCTCCGTTTATATCGAAAAAAAATTGTGTGTGGTGAGGGTCCCCCCCTCCTTCTCATTATGTTGTACTGTTTTCTTATCGGGTTTATTATTCTTGAAAGTATTGCTGTATCTGTAAAATTCAGCCCTAATACATATTTTTGTGGGGGAAAAGGATGGGAAATTTGATTCCCGCCACGTTATTTTTAAATACATGACTTGAACATGCAATCATACGAACCCTTATACTACATACACTGCAGTACTGCCTTCGTCAGGCCCCCCGGCTGACTTTAACTAGTAATGAGCGAATATGCTCGGATAACACATTATCCCAGCACGTTCGCTCATCACTATTTGTAACCCATCAGTCCTCAGTGATTGAGTCAAGGGCTGATGGGAGCAGGTGCACATGAGCACCAGTATGCGTGCCATCTAAAAGCCACTGTCAGAGACAGATAGGTGTGTTTACATGGTTAATAACCACAGCTCAACTCTGGGGGCAGATAATAGACAGATGCTGGATATGTAATACAGCTAGCATCTACATGTGGAGCTCAGCTCCTGAACCCTCTCCACACCCAGGAACACCTGCAATCATGTACATGCATGTCATTTTCCATGAAAGGGTTAAACTCAATTCAAGCTATCGCCTTCTGATGCATATTCATACCTGATTGTTTGATAGAGGGGAGGAGAAATGATGCGAGTGGAGGTTCTTCCCTGTGTTCACGTGGGTAAGGCGAATAGTTTCGCCACATTTTATAGGTTCCCCACGGGTACAGTCTCCATCCTTTTTGCCTCTTATCCTCCAGTAGCTGTTTGCATCATCAGATGTCTCCACACCAGTCACAGACTGTTGACCACTTCCTAAGAGATAAAAAGTGACATTGCTGTAAATATCACATTTTATGCGGAACATTAACCCCTTCACTACCAAGGGTGGTTTGCACGTTAACTCCCGGGCCAATTTTTACAATTCTGACCACTGTCCCTTTATGAGGTCATAACTCTGAAACGCTTCCATGGATCTCGGTGATTCTGAAATTGTTTTCTCGTGACATATTGTACTTCATGTTAGTGGTAAAATTTCATTCAAATAACTTGCGTTTGTGAAAAAAAATGGAAATTTGCCGAAAATTTTGAACATTTTGCAATTTTCCAACTTTGAATTTTTATGCCCTTAAATCACAGAGATACGGAACACAAAAATCTTGATAAGTAACATTTCCCACATGTTTACTTTACATCAGCACAATTTTGGAGCCAAAATTTTTTTTTTTGTTAGGAAGTTATAAGGGTTAAAAGTTGACCATTGATTTCTCATTTTTGCAACACCATTTTAATTTTACGGACCACATCACATTTGAAGCCACTTTGAGGGGTCTATATGATAGAAAATACCCAAATACCCAAAAGTGACACCATTCTAAGAACTGCACCCCTTAAGGTGCTCAAAACCACATTCAAGAAATCTATTAACCCTTCAGGTGCTTCACAGGCATTTTTTTGAATATTTAAAAAAAAAAAAATAAAAAAAAATGAACATTTAACTTTGTCACAAAAAAATACTTCAGGTTCAATTTTTTTTTGTTTTACCAATTGTAACAGGAGAAATTGGACTGCAAAAGTTATTGTGCAATTTGTCCTGAGTACGCCGATACCTAATATGTGGGGGGGAACCACTGTGTCGGTGCATGGCAGAGCTCAGAAGGGAAGGAGCGCCGTTTGACTTTTTCAATGCAAAATTGTCTGGAATTCAGATCGGACGCCATGTCACGTTTGGAGAGCCCCCGATGTACCTAAACAGTGGAAACCCCCACAAGTGACCCCATTTTGGAAACTAGACCCCCTAAGGAACTTATCTAGATATGTGGTGAGAACTTTGAACCCACAAGGGCTTTACAGAAGTTTATAACGTACAGCGGTACAATTAAAAAATCATTTTTTCCACAAAAATGATCTTTTCACCCCCAATTTTTATTTTCCCAAAGGTAACAGGACCCTAAAAGTTATTGTGCAATTTGTCCTGAGTACGTTGATACCCCACTTGTGGGGGTAAACCACTATTTGGGCGCATGGCAGAGCTCGGAAGGGAAGCAGCGCTATTTGACTTTTTTGGCTGGAATTGAGATGGGACACCATGTCACGTTTGGAAAGCCCCTGATGTGCCAAAACAGTGGAAACCCCCAACAAATGACACCATTTTGGAAACTATACCCCTGAGGAACTTATCTAGATGTGTGGTGAGAACTTTGAACCCCCAAGGGGTTCACAGAAGTTTATAATGCCCGGGCGTGAAAATAAAAAAAATCGTATTTTTTCCACAAACATGATCATTTAGTCCCAATTTTTTTTTTATTTTCCCAAGGGTACCAGGAGAAATTGGACCCCAAAAGTTGTTGCCCAATTAGTCCTGAGTAGGCTGATACCCCATATGTGGGGGTAAAACACTGTTTGGGCGCATGGCAGAGCTTGGAAGGGAAGGAGCACCATTTGACTTTTTCAACGCAGAATTGGCTGGAATTGAGATCAGACGCCATGATGTTTTTGGAGAGCACCTGATGTGCCCAAACAGAGGAAAACCCCCCAATTCTAACTCCAACCCTAACCCCAACACACCCCTAACCCTAATCTCAGCCCTATCCCTAGCCCCAACCCTAATGGGAAAATGGAAATACATTTTTTTAATTTTATTATTTTTCCCTAACTAAGGGAGTGATAACGGGGGGTTTGATTTACTATTTATGGCGGTTTTTATGCTTGGCAGCTGTCACACGCTAAAAGACGCTTTTTTATTGTAAAAATAGTTTTTGCATCACCACATTTTGAGAGCTATAATTTTTCCATATTTTGACCCACAGAGTCATGTGAGGTCTTATTTTTTGCGGGACGAGTTGACGTTTTTAATGGTATCATGTTCGGGCACGTGACATTATTTGATCGCTTCTTATTCCAATTTTTGGGCCGCAGAATTAACAAAAACCAGCGTTTCATGAATTTCTTTTGGGGGGTGCGTTTACACCGTTCCGCGTGCGGTAAAATTGATAAAGCGGTTTTATTCTTCGGGTCAGTACGGTTACAGCGATACCTCATTTAGGTCTTTTTTTATGTTTTGTCGGTTTTATGCAATGAAAACTATTTTATGTAAAAAATAATTATTTTTGCATCGCTTTATTCTGCGAGCTACAACTTTTTTATTTTTTCGCTGATGATGCTGTGTGGCGGCTCGTTTTTTGCGGGACAAGATGACGTTTTCAGCGGTACCATGGATATTTATATGCGTCTTTTTGATCGCGCGTTATTACACTTTTTGTATGATTTTTTGCGGTATGATAATAAATCATTTTTGCTTCGTTTTTTATATATTTTTTTTTAAGGGGTTCGCTAAAGGGGTTAACTAATGGGACAGTTTTATAGGGCGGGTCGTTACGGACGCGGCAATACCTAATATGTGTACTTTTATTGTTTTGGGTTTTTTTTTATATACAAAAAATGGGTTTATTTGGGGGAATATTTTTTTTTTTTGTAATTTATTTGGCGATTTTTTTACAATTATTTTAACTTTTTTTAACTTTATTAAATAGTCCTGTGACAGATCGCTGATCTGTGACATCACAGATCACTGTGACAGATCAGCGATCTGTCACAGGCAGCGCAGAAGGCTTCCTCATGCCTGCGCTTTGCAGGCACTGAGGAAGCCAGCTTCCTGCATGCCCCCGTCACCATCTTGGATTCGGGGGCCTGCAGGAAAGGAGCCCCCCGCAGCAGCGCTGCACATTGCGCTGCCGTGGAGGGCTCAGGGAAGCCCCCTCCCTGCCGATGCTTCCCTTTAACCCCCGGTACACCGCGATCATGTTTGATCGCGGTGTGCAAGGGGTTAACGTGTCGGGGGCGGTCCGTGACTGCCCCTGACACATTGTGCCGGGTGTCAGCTGTGATAATCAGCTGACACCCGGCCGCGATCAGCGGCGCTCACCACGTGGGCGCCGCTGATCGCGGTAGACGTACTATCCCGTCCATGGGCATAGGGGCCCGGGTCCCATGGACGGGATAGTACGTCGGATGTCAGGAAAGGGTTAAACAGAGTCAGGATGGGTTTGTAACTAATAAGTCATGTCAGACTAACTTAATTTCCTTCTATGACAGAATCACTGATTGGGTGGATCAGGGAAATGCTGTAGATATAGTATATCTTGACTTCAGCAAAGCATTTGACAAAGTATCTCACACAATCCTTATTGAAAAAAATGGCTAAGTATGGAATGGACAAGGCAACTGTTAGGTGGATTCATAACTGGCTTAGTGATCGGACCCAAAGAGTGGTCGTAAATGGCTGCACATCCAGTTGGAAGAATGTCTCAAGTGGGGTACCACAGGGCTCTGTCCTGGGCCCTGTATTGTTCAACATCTTTATCAATGATTTAGATGAAGGAATTGAGGGTAAACTGATTAAATTTGCGGATGACACAAAGCTAGGAGGGATAGGTAATACTAAAGAGAGGATTCAAAAAGATATAAATAAACTGGAGCAGTGGGCAGCAACTAACAGAATGATTTTTAACAGGGAAAAATGCAAAGTACTACATCTTGGCAATAAAAATGAAAAAAAGCATATACAGAATGGGAAGAATAGGGCTAAGCAACAGCACATGTGAAAAAGACTTGGGTATACTAATAGATCACAGACTGAATATGAGTCAACAGTGTGATGCAGCAGCAAAAAAGGCAAATGCAATTCTAGGATGTATTAACAGAAGCATACAGTCTAGATCACGTGAAGTCATTATTGCCCTCTACTCCTCTTTGGTCAGAACTCATCTGGAATATTGAGTTCAGTTTTGGGTGCCACATTTTAAAAAAAGACATCAACAAACTGAAGCAAGTTCAGAATGGTGACCGGTCTGCAAACCCTGTCTTATGAGGAAAGGTTGCAGGATTTGGGAATGTTTAGCTTGCAGAAAAGAAGACTGAGAGGAGACTTAATAGCTGTCTACAAATATCTCAAGGGCTGTCACATTGTAGAAGGATTATCTTTATTCTCATTTGCACAAGGAAAGACTAGAAGCAATGGGATGAAACTGATGGGAGGAGACACAGATTAGATATTAGAAAAAACTTTTTGACAGTTAGAGTGATCAATGAGTGGAACAGGCTGCCACGAGAAGTGGTGAGTTCTCCTTCAATGGAAGTCTTCAAATAGAGGCTGGACAGACATCTGTCTGGGATGATTTAGCGAATCCTGCTTTGAGCAGGGGGTTGGACCAGATGGCCCAGTAGGACCCTTCCAACTCTATGAGCATATATATATATATTCTTTAATTAAACATGTCAGTGTGATTTTACTGTATCGCAAAATGAATTGCTGGGTTTTGTTAAAGGACACCGGTGCGTATTTCTAGCAAGTCACACGTGTGGTCCGTGTGTAATCCGTATTTTTCTCGCCCCCATAGACTTGCATCCATATTACGATGACAATCGCAGGATGCTGTGATCGTCTCGGCCCCTAAAATACGGGCGAGAAATATACGGATGATGGGAGCTGCCCCATAGAGAATCATTGGTCCGTGTGCAATGTGTTGTTTTTACGCCTCTCACTCGTCCGTATTTCTCTCTAGTGTGACGCAGGCCTAACCCTATGAATCAGCACATCATAGTTAATGAACACATGAACCTTACTTGTGCTATACAAGTAACACAATCATTAAGTACCTTATTAACAATTATGGGCATAAGTGAATAAACCATCCACCCCCCTCAATAACTGGATAGAAGCTAAATATTGGATATCTCCTCCATGTGCCTAACCAGGTCACAAATTTACTGGGAAGAGAGAGAATCCAGCTTTAAGAGCTCATTCAGATGTCCTTTTTTTGCTTTAATATGGGAAAAACAGTACTAGTTTTATCAGTGATTTTGTTTAGAGTTTCATCAGATTTTCTTGGAGAAAAAAATAAATAAAATTCACGTGAAGTGCAACATCCAAGTGCCGTACAATTTTTACGTTGTGGCCAATATACATACAGGAAATAAGGGGCCATCTCTCAAACGTAGAGGCTCAGGGGGACAATGGCATTTAGATCCTTACCACTTTAGATCCCAGGCAAAGTGGGGTCTAGTGAAAGGGACTGTCCGCTCACATGATACTAATTACCCCATCTTTAGTATAGGTCATCAATATCACATCAGTGGTGGTCCGACAGCCAGTGACCCCATGATCAGCTTTCATATGCCCCGGCCATGTGTAAACTCTCAAAGATGCTGCGATCAACGTGTAGCAGCCATTGCCGAGCGCTGCAGGTCAGAGAACGCTCCGCGCGCTGTGCATCCAAACAAGAGATCCACAACACAGTCCCAGGCTGTGCTGCATTCAGGTCATTGGAGTCACTGCAAAGTTATATTTATTGCTGTCAACATCAGAAGACAGGACTAGAGAAAGACGAGGCTGAAGCCGGCTTCTTATTTGTCCAGCTTCTTATTCAAGCTGGTGCTGATCTCTTATTAGTCAAGGTGGGGTGAGATCAGTGGCCCAAAGTCATTTAACTCTTTCAATAACGCCCTGCAGCGCCCACTTTGATGCTCATTCTTGTGTGAATTTTTTGTAGGGGTTAAGAGTATTCATACCTGGCTGCATTGTATCTTATGAGTGGGATTTTTTGTTTTTGTCGTTAACCCCTTCCTGACATCCGACGTACTATCCCGTCCACGGTACCGTATGACCGTGGACGGGATAGTACGTCGGGCCGTCGCGGTGATCGCATTAAAATTCCGACGCCATCTCACCTTACAAAAGATGGCGTCGGCATCCCGGGCTGCGATTGGCTGTTCAATTCTGAACAGCCAATCGCAGCGTTTCTCATTGTTTCAGCCAATCCGCTTGGCTGAAACAATGATGTCCTAGGCTGGGATCAAGTACCGATGTACTCGATCCTAGAGCCGGTGCCTGGCAACGCCAGGCACCGGCAAAAAGCACCCGGATTGGCGCGATCGCCGATCTGATCGATCGCGCCAATCGCAGTGCACCGATCGTGCTGGAGCCTGATGCAGGCCCAGCAGGAGTTGGCTGGCGCGATCAATTAGATCAGCGATCGCGCCAACCACAGGGCACAGCTGCGGTCACCATGTGACCGCTCTGTGCCCTGCTGGTGACCTGGGCATGACCTGCCTAGTAATCGGAGCTGTGAGCTCCGATGGTCACCAGGCAGATCAGGGATTGGTGGGATCGATGTAATCATTCGATCCCACCAATGACAGGTCACAGCAGCGATGTGACCGCTCTGTGACCTGCCCCCTGACCTGCCTGCAAGGGTCCTCACTCTAGCTGAGGGTTCCTGCAGAGAGGTCGGACGCAGCAAGAGCTCCTGTGCTGGGTATTGTGGTGCCACAGCTTGTAGCATCACAATCCCTGCAGAAGAAAGAAAACTACAATTGTAAGTGTTAATTGATCCCTAATCCATCTTCATCCCCCCTCCACCACCCCTCTTACCCCCTTCCACCCCACTTTTGAGCCACCTCCGTGCGCAGCCGGCGAGCGTTGATCGGTGACTGATGTAAAGTAGCCATGTGGGAAATGTTATTTAGTAACTATTTTGTGTCACATATTTCTCTGTTTTAAGGGCATACAAATTCAAAGTTTGAAAATTGCAAAATTTTCAAAAGTTTTGCCATATTTCTGTTTTTTTCATAAACGCAAGTTATAGCGAAAATTTTTTACCACTAAAGTGAAGTACAATGTCACGAGAAAATCTCAGAATCGCCTAGATCCGTTGAAGCGTTCCAGAGTTATAACCTCATAAAGGGACAGTGGTCAGAAATGTAAAAGTTGGCCCGGTCATGAACGTGCAAACCACCCTTGGGGGTGAAGGGGTTAAACCTGTAGAACACAGAAGAAAAAATAATTGTCGATTAAGAAAGCAGCTTGTGTCCTCTTCCCATGTTGCTGAAGTAATGGGTGTGATCTGCAGCAGCCTGGCCAGACTAGACGTGCACGGAAGGGCAGACAGCCACCACAGGGATCCTGCACATTAGTAGCAGTCAGGACACGCTGGGAGTTGTAGTCCCTGACAGGGCCACCCTTCTGATGTGAGAGCCCTCCGCTCCTGCCAGTGTTGGGCTCACAGCAGAGTGTACGGCGCCCCCCAGCGGCACAGACTTCAAGGGGTGTTAGTGACAGGCGCTCAGCACACGCAGCGGACACTGTGGCCTCCCGTACAGCTGGGCTTGGCGCCCGCCCTCTCGTCACTGGAGCAGGCGGCTGTGTCCGGGATGCCGGCACACGCTGCACTCCCACTCCGCCGCACCTGACGCCTGACACGTGGCTGCAGCCATTACCTGTGGCACAGCACTCACCTGAGCCGTACTTCACATCGTGGGAGTGGAGCCTGACATTATGGCGGGTATTTAGCAGCTTCACCACAGACCCGCACGTCACGTACTCCGCGTCCTCGCTCCCCAGCGCCGGACACCAGGCGCAGCAAAGACCGAGCAGGAAGAGCCGGAACCCCGTCCGTAGCATCGCTCCACCGGCGCCTCACCGGCGCCTCTACTACTTCCCTCAACATGTGAAAAGGAGCCAATGGAAGAACGCCAGCAGGCCGAGGCGGGGCACATCGAGTGTTCAGCCAATCATACAAATGAACGGCATTGTGGGTGGAGCCTAAAAGAACATCCTGATTGGTCACTGTCTGGTCCTGTTAGATGAGAACAAGTTGTAGACACGAGGGAGCGCGGGATTGGTCCACGGTATGGCCAATTAGGTGCCACCAGTTACCAGGAAGCCTCAGCTGCAAAGCAATCAGCCGGTGCTGTCGTAATTCCGCCGTGTACCTGGGGGGGGCATTGTAGTAATCCCAGGATGCTACACTAGTGACTGGGATCAGAGGAAATCCCCTCCGGCTCCAGTGCCGGTGCTCGGGGGTCCCTGCCGGTCATTGCAGCTGGACCATCAGAAGAGTACCGCAGCCAAAGTCATACAGAGACCACCGCAGCATAGGAGCCGGAGCCCTCGGATGTGTTAGCTCCAGGCTCATTTTTCTTACATAGATGACCCTTTAATGCTGTGAGCCCACAATGTGGTTTATGTGCCCACCGTGCAGTATATGATGAGCTTACCATGAGGTATATGAGCCCAGCGTGAGGTGTATTGTCTTAGAATGAGGCATATGAACCTACCGTGAGGTATATGAGCCCACTGTGTAGTTTATGTGCCCACCATGTGGTTTATGTGCCACCGTGGGGTATATGAGCCCACCGTGTGGTTTATGTGCCCACTGTGAAGTATATGAACCCACCATGAGGTGTATGAACCTACCATGAGGTATATGAGCCCACCTTAAGATGTAGAAGCCCACCATGAGGTATATGAGCCCACCACGAGGTATAGGAGTCCACCATGAGGTATATGAGCCGACCGTGTGGTTTATGCCTAATGTGAGGTTTATTATTTTTAAAAAAAATGCAAAGAAATAGGGCCTACATTAATGGCACTTCTATACATCAAAAAAATCCAAGGCGAAAAGAGAAGCATTGCGATAAAATCAATAGCCTTTATTATAACAATCATGTAAACATAAAAAGAGATACACGTTATTCTGACTCCTCCTGATGAGTGCGAGTCCCAAGTTTTCTATCAGCTTCTTAGATAATTGTATAACTCGCACTCACAAAACCAGACGTCCTCAGATAGTTTTAACTCCACTGGCAATGCAACTGTAGAAAGACCAGGAGAAAGCGATGCTGATTTCTTCCAAAATCTTGTATTAGTTTACAATGGACAGTAGGTAAAAAGGGGTAATTTGTACAGGGGAGTTCACATGCGTCTTGAGTAATGGCTGCTGTAGGCTAAACTGAAGAAGAAGGGAGGAGCAACCTAATACAGAGCTCAACTACAGGAGGGACATAGGGACAATTTTCACACAGTCTAATTCTACCTAGCAACAACAGGGAATTTTGCTGATTGGAGTAAGAACTAAACACAGAAATATGCATTACAGGTTGTTCCCATTCGTGGGACACAACACTCCCCGTCTGAAATCGTCAGATTTCATAAGTCCTTGTGCAAGATAAGGAGACAAATCTGTCCCTCGACATCGTGAAACCTGCAATGAGAGGAGAAAAGAAAAACAATGCAACACAATGCAGAATCAAGCCCATACTTTTAGCAAACGTAGAGCTTGAATAAAATTGAAAAATGAGTCAAATAGAAACCCATCTTTGGATTGGGGAAGCCACAACATGCCAACTCTTCCACCAACCCAACAGTAGAAGTTCCAGTCCATAAGGGGAAGTTAAAGTTCAGTTGGATGCTGATAATCCTGGGTCCTAGTACAGCAGTAGCATGCGAAGGTATGCTCTCCGCCGTGGCAGAGTCCAGCGACAAAGTCACGTTCATGTGATCCCTGTTCAAAGGAGCCAGCAAACTGAAGCACTTGGAGAGGTTCCTGCAGCTGTAGTCTTCGTAGATGTGTCGTAAGAAACGTAGACTTGTCTCTTCAAGATGGTTGAAAGAATCTTTAAAGAACTACGGTGCAAGACTTGGAGTTGCTGTAAGGCTTTTAGGGACTTCTTCCCCATCTCCCACCTTTGCTGTCTCTGAGATGGTAACATAGTGTTTCTGTTGATGCCCTGAATAGCGAGCTGTCTCAGTGATTCCCTGCCTTGAACTGCGATGGGTGTTTTGAACCCAAGAGGACTGTGGATACTGTTTTGAACAGGCGAAGCTCCTCGTTCGATAGGAAGTTCATCACAGGGAGATACTTGGGTAATGAACGTGTATTGTTTGACATCCGGCAGTATGCTGAGGCGGCATTGCGTGGGGCAAACGCTAGCACCATCGGTAAGAGGTAGGCTGTTGAAAGAGGGATTCTCACTCTGAGCACTGAAGCCTAGCATGGCTTCGGCTTGACCAGGTTTGTGATTGAGATAGGCGTCAAAGGTTGGGAACTTAGCAGATACTTTCTGTGAATCCTTTGGCAACTCAGTCTTTGCGGTAAGTGAGGGTGACGGAGCTACCCAGCTGTTCTAGTGGACATTGGTGGGTTTGATGCTCGTGACCCTGATGATCACCTTGTCTTCCTCTGTTGGTGGTGAGTTGTCCTTTGTTGTAGGACCGAGTGTTGTTCTCTCGAGGTTATAGTCTCGAGGATAAAGCAGACTTGAATTGTCAGATGGTTGTTGACATTTGGTGACATGTGACTTCTCCTTCGTCCGGTAATGACGTAGGTCTGACAAGGGGAACAAGTCATGGTGATCTGAGGTGCTAAGCGTTTTGTAAGAGGAGATGTTGCTAGGATCCTGTGTCTGGTCGCTACAGACATTGCCGATGATAACCCAGCCTAGCTCGAGGCGCTGAGCATACGGTTCATTGAGTAGTCCGTGGATTTGTTGACGCATCTTGTGCAGTCGTATAATGTCTCTGCCAAGGAGAATTAGGATGTCTGCCTTGTCGTACAGGGGTGGCATCTCTTTGGCTATCATTCTGAGGTGAGGATGCTGACGAGCGACTTCTGGCGTTGGGATTTCCTCCCTGTTGAATGGAATTTGGTTACACTCAACAAGCATGGGTAGTGGTATCTCCATGGCGTCCTTCTCAAGAGAAGTTATTATGAGGCCACCGGCCCTTCTTCCAGAGGTTTTTATAACGCCGCTGCAGGTGCCCAAAGTGTAAGGATAGACGTCTCCTTTTAAGTCGAACAAGTCGAAGAGTTCTGACCTAGCCAGTGATTTGTTGCTCTGGTCATCCAGACTAACGTACACCTTGACTGCCTTCTCTGGATGACCCTTGGATACACCCTTGCTAGGCAAATCTTCGCACGGGACTTGTCTCGAAGACCTCCGCAGACTTCGGTTCGTGAGGAAGATACCGCAACTTGGCTTGTGGTGGGAGGTGTAGACGCAGAGTCAGGCTGTGATGGATGGAGCGCTTGTACATGGTCTTCGCTGTCACACTCTAGACACTTGATGGCGATGACAGTCCTTCTCAAGATGTTCAGTAGAGGCGCAGCACCTGAAGCATAGTCCAAAAAGAGCTCCTTTCGTTCTTGAAGGGGTTTCTTCCTGAAGCCGATGCACTTCTTCAGGGGATGTGTCAGTTTGTGAATTGGACACTGGCGGTTCGGATTTTCAACCTTCTCACCTTCACTGCCTTTGTCTGGTGTTGATGTCGGTGAAGGCAGAACTTCTGTCTTTTTTGCAGACACTGGACCACTGCGGGGGCTGTCATGAGAGCACGAACTTTTGTACTTAGGGAATGATGCAAAGCCCCTAGGTTCTTCATAGCAGAAGCTGGGGTCAGTTTTGCACTCTGCAACTTCCTTGATGAAGTCACAGAAGAAGGCAAATGGAGGAAAAGAGACTTGTTTGGCTCTTTTGTACTTTGACCCAATAGTGGCCCACTTCTCTTGTATATTGTATGGCAGCTTAGAAACTATTGCGTTAACGCCCCAAGCGGTATCCAGATAGCTGAGACCAGGTAGGTGCGTGTCTACTTTGGCTAACTGGAGCTCTAGGAGTAGGTCACTGAGCTCTAGGAATTTTGAACTCTCCTTGCCAGATATTTTGGGGAAATCCTGTAGACGCTTAAACAGTGCATTCTCTATGGCTTCAGGACTGCTGAAGCTACGTTCAAGTCTTTCCCATGCAGCTATGAGTCCAGCTGCTGAATTACTGATGTGGACGGATCTGAGCCTCTTGACCCGCTCCGTGGATTGAGGTCCGAGCCACCTGATTAGCAGATCCAGCTCTTCAGCAGCAGTGATGCCAAGGTCACTAATTGCGGCTTTAAAGGTACATTTCCAACTTCTGTAATTCTCAGGCTAGTCGTCAAACCTTGTGAGACCGGTGTTGGTGAGTTCTCGGCGTATCATGAGCCTTGCAAAATCGGCCATGTCTGTTCTTTCTGACTTTGGAGAAGCATTTGCTGGCTGTGTGATGCAGTTAGCGTGGGTATTAGCTTCTTGGTTCAAGAACATGGGAAGATCCGGAGTGGTGTAGGCATTTAGACCAGCAACCGGTTTGTGACATATGGTCTCTGTTGTATGCGGGACTGGAACTACACAGTTATCAGGAGCGCAGTGCCTTGTCGGCATGTTAGGTTGCATGTAGACGTTGGTGTATGGCATTTGCTGAGGTGTAGGGTCAGGCCGTGTACTGACACATGAAGAAGGTTCGGGTTTGAATGTTTGTGGTTCATTTGACTGACTTTGCAAGCTGGAATCTGCAGGCGGATCAATGTCCTGATGCTCTAGAGCGAGATGGGTGCTGACGGGAATGTTGTTGGTGGTCAGGGGTTCGTTGGTTTGGCTCAGCACGTAATTTCTTGTGCGCTTAAGTGGGTCTTCCATGTCGAGTTCATACGAATTGATGCTGCCTCCTTGGCTCCCACCTAAAGCCTGCTCGAAGACCTTTAGCTTTGCCATGGCTGCTGCATGTTCGTATTCCTTCTGCAGGACTTCTATTTCCGCCTTCTCGCGTACAGATTCGGCTTCCATCTCTGCTTTCTTGCGTGTGGATTCAGCTTCCATCTCTGCTTTCTTGCGTGCGGATTCAGCTTCAATCTCTGCTTTCTTGCGTGCGGATACTGTTTCCTTCTCTGCTTTCTTTTGGCGAAAATGGCTTGCACTTTCGTAGATTCTGCTTCGGCACGCGCTCTTATGAGCTGCTCACTGAGGGTTGAGTACCTTGATGAGCTTGGCTTGATTGAGTGCTTTGAGCTCCTAGCAGACCTGGATTTGTGCGATGTCACTTCTGACATTTGTGGGATTTTTGCTTGTTTTGTTCACAATTTCGCGCACGGTGCTATCTCGTTCGGCATTGAGCTGTTGGAAGACCTCGCATTCTTTTAGCGATTCTGGCGTATTTAATTTACGTAGCGTTGAGATGTATTTTCTACAAGTGTCTTTATAAGCCTGGTATGCAGAGTACAATTGTTCAAGGGCTCCCTCTGCTGGTAACTCATGAGAGGCATTTTGGGAGATGCTGTTAATGTGACTGCAGTCTTTGCCATAAGACGGATATATTACAATAAAGTTCATGTTTAATGATTTCAAGGTTCTCTATAGCTTTCAGTGACGGCTTAGCAGAGCGCCTGGGTCTGTTAGTGGCTGAATCCTCATATACAGATATTGCAGACTTTCCTTCAGCCATTGTAACTCACAGGCAGATGAGATCTGGGTAATATGAGCTGCATAAAGCTACAGTCTCTGCAGTGAAAGGTGGGGGCTCTTCGGCTACTGGTTGTCAAGGAGACCAATAAAAAGTTGCAACAAGCCTGAGCTGGAGAACACAGAATGATACAAGTCTATGTAAACTGCAGCTTCTCAATAGTTTATAGATTGATCCTTTCTCTTGATTACAGGCTGTGAACTGCTCTAAGTAACAGGATAAATCTTTCACTGTGCAGCTTTCTGAAGTGAAGAGCACAGAATATCTGCAGTCCCATGTAAGCTGCTGCTGTTGTGGCTTTACATTAGCCTTATGTTAAACAGTCCTCTTCTTGGATTACAGCTGTGTACTGTTCCTGGTCACAGCTACCCCTTTTTACTATTCTGACTCCTCCTGATGACTGCGAGTCCCAAGCGTTCTATCAGCTTCTTAGATAATTGTATAACTCGTACTCACAAAACCAGACGTCCTCAGATAGTTTTAACTCCACTGGCAATGCAACTGTAGAAAGACCAGGAGAAAATGATGCTGATTTCTTCCAAAATCTTGTATTAGTTTACAATGGACAGTAGGTAAAAAGGGGTAATTTGTACAGGGGAGTACACATGCGTCTTGAGTAATGGCTGCTGTAGGCTAAACTGAAGAAGAAGGGAGGAGCAACCTAATACAGAGCTCAACTACAGGAGGGACATAGGGACAATTTTCACACAGTCTAATTCTACCTAGCAACAACAGGGAATTTTGCTGATTGGAGGAAGAACTAAACACAGAGAAATATGCATTAGAGGTTGTTCCTATTCGTGGGACACAACACACGTCCAATGCCACCCAATAAGGAAAGTACATGTATTACCTCATGTCAAACAGACACCTCAGCAGAGCATACAGTACATGAATATAAACATAGTGTATTGGCTGCAAACGTGCATGGATGCTCCATTTGTCAAGCACTCTAGAAATGACACAATATCCACTCCAGTTTGCCCTGATATAGTCCCAGTGACAAAATGTTTCACAAATGAATAATTACCCACAACAATGTACAAAATAGAGTGTAGCTGAAAGTTACTAGTGCTCCATGCCTACTGTTACACCCGTTCCCGTCCTGGCGCTGCGCCCAGGTCTGCCGCTGTTACACCTGGCCCCACGTCCAGACCTGCCGCTGCTCTCCGTTCTGGGCACTCACCTCGAGCCTCTCATGCTGCTGCTTAGCATTCTGTCCTCCCTCCTCCTCCTGGTGTCCTGTGAGGAGATCTGGAGCTAAGGCTATTAGGGCATGCCCGCCCGCTCTCTTGCCTTCTTAAAGGGGCGGCGTGCATAATTCAAAAAATGCAATCAACCAATGGCAGCGCACTGGCTGCTATTTCGGGCCTCTCCTCCATAGGGAGAGCGCCGGAGCAACGAGTATCTATCATTGCTACAGCTGGTTCTCATGCTAACCTGTCTGCGCTGCATCTGCAATCTCTGTGCATTGTCTAATGCTCTCTGTTTCCACAGCATATCAGTTTCCTGTGTTACCTGGCTATATCAGCAACCATCTGGGCCTAAGCCATCCTGTTCCGCCTACAGCCATCCGAGTCCAAGGACTGTGTGAAGGTCACTGGAACCGACTCCTTACCAACTAACCGGATCCAGGACCCAGCGCATTACGGACTCTGCTGTAACTTTTGTTATCCCTTTTGGTCCTACTGGGATAGCTGCCATGTGTTCGGGGTCTAACTGGAGGTAGCACCTGTGTCCTCCGGGTATTCCATTCTGGCCCTGCCTGAGGGGCTTTACTACGGGTGCCCGGGGCTCACTAGTCACGCCCCCTTCAGTGCCCCCCGGACCGTGGTCCCGAGGTTCCACTTAAAAAATAAAAACGAATGTGAACTTCACCATCTCTGCCTCCGCTTCCATTCATTACAGATTGCTCCAGCCATGGAATCCGCTGGACCCCAGAGGCCTCCGACATTGGAGTTGTGCCAAGAGGTGACCCGTTTAAGAGATCAACAGGATAAGATCACAACGTATCTACGTAGCCTGTACACCCGCATGGATTCTCTGCAGAACCCGGCTGCTCCTGATTCACCTAGCAACACCCAGGTACCTGCTGTCATGACCAGCAAGGGCCCCTGCCTGGCGGCTCCTACCCGCTTCCATGGTGATCCCACTCAGTGTCGGGGTTTTCTCAATCAGTGTACCCTACACTTCGAAATCTTGGGGCATATGTTTGCTTCTGACCGTGCCAAAGGGGGCTTCATTATGTCACATCTAGCAGGAGAGGCTCTCTCCTGGCTGAATCCGTTATGGGAGAGAGGAGACCCGCTGGTTAATGATCTTCAATCTTTCCTAGAAACTTTTCGCTGGACCTTTGATGAACCTGGCCGGGTCACATCGACCGCTTCTGCCCTGCTTTGCTTACGCCAAGGAAGCCTCACGGTGGCTCAGTATGCTGTTCAGTTCCGCACCCTCTCGTCTGAGTTATCCTGGAACAATGAGGCCTTGCTGGCTACCTTCTGGGAGGGCCTATCTGGAAAAATTAAGGATGAGCTGGCGGGACGGGACAGGCCTACCATCTTGGATGACCTGATTTCCTTGGTGACCCAGATTGATCTGCGCTTTCAGGAGTGTTCCATGGAGATTAAGCGTGACAGGAGGTCCTACCACCTGGACTCTTATTCTACCAAGGCGTCTACCTCATCCTCTTCTCCAGAAGCTATGGAGGTAGATCGAGTAAGTCTGGCCAGCTGCCGCCAGGAGGCATGTCACAAAAACGGAAGCTGTCTGTACTGTGGTAGTTCCGAACACCTGATCCGCTCCTGTCCAAAGAAGTCGGAAAACTCCTGTGCCTAGGCTCGGTAGGAGAGGCCACCATAGGTAGAGAATGTTCCTCTCCTTCGTTGCAGATCTCAGTCACCGTGACCTGCGGAGCAATAAAATTTTCTGGGCTCTGTTGGACTCCGGAGCCGCCGGAAGCTTTATCCAGCAGACACTTGTGGATCGCTACCACTTACCAGTTCAGGCTCTTCCCAATTCCCACCCCGTTGCGGGTAACCGCTGTTGATGGCCAGCCTCTGACCGAACCCGTCCAGTTCCAGACTGAGCCAGTGGAACTCCGGGTAGGTCTTATGCATTCTGAAAGAATCCGTTTTTATGTGTACCCTGGTTTGTCTCACCCCTTGCTTCTTGGTTTGCCTTGGTTTCAGAAACATGAACCAGTCCTTAATTGGAGCACAGGCGAAATTCTACATTGGGGAGATTCCTGCTCGGACCGTTGTTTAACCCGGATTGAACCAGCTTCACCCCGGTCCAACCTGCTACCCTGCCTGGATTACCATCCGCTTACTGGTCCTTCTCGGATGTCTTTGGGAAAAAGAAGGCTGAAAAACTTCCTCCCCACAGGTCGTATGACTGTCCAATAGACCTTCTTCCTGGAATATCCCCTCCCCGTGGGAGAGTTTACCCTCTTTCCCAGGCAGAGACTCAGGCTATGTCGGACTACATCCAGGAGAACTTGGCCAGAGGGTTTATCTGAAAATCATCATCACCTGTAGGAGCAAGCTTCTTCTTCGTGAAGAGAAAGGACGGATCCCTGCGGCCCTGTTTCGACTTCCGAGGACTGAACCAGATCACGGTAAAAGCCAGGTACCCTTTGCCTTCAAATTTCAGAACTGTTTGACCGTCTCCGAGGGGTCAGGATCTTCACCAAGCTGGATCTCAGAGGGGCTTACAATTTGATCCGAATCAGAGATGGAGACGAATGGAAAACAGCCTTTAACACCCGTGATGGCCACTACGAGTACCAGGTAATGCTGTTTGGTCTAAGCAATGCTCCCGCTGTTTTCCAAGCGTTCGTCAATGACATTTTCAAGGATCTGCTTTACACCTGTGTTCTTGTCTACCTAGACGACATTCTGATTTTTTTTCTACTGACTTGGTCTCGCATCGCAGACAAGTGCGCCTGGTCTTACAGAGGCTCAGGGAGAACAGACTGTACGCCAACTTTGAAAATTGCCTCTTTGAACAATCCTCTTTGCCTTTCCTTGGTTACATTGTTTCCTCCACAGGATTAAAAATGGATCCAGAGAAGTTATCGGCTGTGCTCAAGTGGCCTCGTCCGTCTGGGTTGAAGGCCATACAGCGATTCCTGGGCTTCACCAACTACTACAGGCAATTCATTCCTAACTTCTCCACCCAAGTGGCGCCCATCTCACCTGGAAAGGTACAAATTCAAAGGATTGGCCTCCTGAGACTGAGGAGGCCTTTGTTTCTCTCAAAAAGGCCTTTGCTGTCGCACCTGTCCTTCATCGTCCTAACTCCAATGAACAATTTTTTCTTGAGGTCGATGCCTCTTTAGTAGGTGCGGGTGCTGTACTAACCCAGAAATCGTCCTCCGGGCGAATGCATTCCTGTGGGTTTTTTTCCAAGGTTTTTTCTTCCGCAGAGAGGAATTATTCTGTTGGAGATCGGGAATTGTTGGCTATCAAATTGGCTCTGCAGGAGTGGAGGCATCTTCTAGAAGGAGCTCTTCATCAGGTAGTCGTATACACCGATCACAAAAACCTTGCTTACCTCCAAACTGCACAAAGGCTGAATCCTCTTCAAGCCCGTTGGCCTTTGTTTTTTGCTCGCTTTAACTTTGTTCTTCATTTTCGCCCAGCTGACAAAAATGTCAAAGCAGATGCACTCTCCAGAGCCTTTCTACCTCCTGATCAAGAAGAACCGCAGCACATCATTGAACCCTCAAGGTTAGTCGCGGTCGCTTCTACTGATCTTGCCCAGCTGCCTCCTGGGAAGACTTTCGTGTCAGCTTCTGAGCATACTCGTGTCCTTCGGTGGGGTCACTCGTCCAAGTTGGCTGGTCACGCCGGCCAGAGAAAGACTCTGCAACTCATCTCCCGGTACTACTGATGACCTGCCATGGCTAAGGACATTCTGGAGTACGTCACAGCCTGTCCTTCCTGTGCTCGTAACAGGACGGCCAAGCATCTACCCGCAGGTAGACTTCAGCCTCTTCCAATTCCGTCTGCTCCCTGGCAACACATCGCGATGGACTTCATCACAGATCTCCCGATCTCACATATGACTGTTTTAGCGCCAATTTTCAAAGGCGGTATGTATTTATTCTCTGGATAGCAGCATTTTGTTAATATTTTCTTCCCCTGAAGAAGTGTTTTTCACTTCGAAACACATTGGAAATAAATGTGAATAAAAGACTGATCTTTCAATTTAACTGGATTGTCTAATATGTCAAGCAGCGCATGAAAGTCCAAAAAACTAAGTTCCATTAGAAGTGTTATACTGGCGGTCACTTGTCTGACCATTTGGACGTGCAGCAGCTGACGATTTCTATATGCCTGATCTCTCCTTCACTGGGTGAGTGGATTTTATATATCTTTATAACATTGTTATCAGATAAGACCCTATTGTGCTTCTCTGTTTCCTATAGTATATTTTATTGGATCTCATCTGGCTGTTCTGTAGTGTGGGTAGTGGTGGATCGCTTCTCTAAAATGGCTCACTTCGGTCCACTACCCGGTCTTCCAACTGCTCCTGAGTTGGCGGACCTGTTCATCCAGCACATCTTCCATCTTGTCACGGCCGCCGCTGATACTCACCTGCCGTGTCCTGTGCGCACCTCCCGGGGCGCACCCGCTCCCCGGCGCGTCCCCGCTGCTGACCTCCGGCCTCCCCGACGTCGCTCCCACGCTCCTCTGGCCGGAGCTCTGACGGCGTCATGTGACGCGGTGGCTCCGCCCCCAACATGGCGGCGCCGCGTCATGTGACGCGGTGGCTCTGCCCCCAACATGGCGGCGCCCATCAGCTATTTCTGGCAGGCGTCTCCCCAGGTAAGACGCCTGTGAATCGTTCTCGGACTGCTGTCCTTTTGGCCAGCGCCCTGCACGCTCTCAGGCCCTGCTACACTTCTCCTCCTACCCCCCGCTCTGTTAGGTTTCCTTGACTGTTCTCTCGGTTCGCTCCTCTGGCTGTTCCGTTTCCCTGTCTCCTTCCCGGTGTGCTAGCGCCCTGTGGACTCCTTGTCCGTGCCCTCTCTCACCCGCTCTCTCTTTCTCTTGCAGCCTCCAGCCACTACCTGCTTCGAACCCTCCAAGTGTCTGCGTCCTTCTGTCTCCTACCACTGACCTCCCGTGCCGCTGCTCCGCTGACTCTCCACCATAGTTCCTCTGGTGCTCACCCAGTCGCCCCTTTGGCTCCGGCTGTCACGGTTCCATCCCTTGTGGGCCTGCCCCTAACACTCCCTGTATAGGGGGTGGCTCCACCTGGTCTAGCTCGCCCGCAGGGGCTCTGGGGCCGTGACCCAGAGGGTCCACTCCGTGTTGCTCTCCTTGTTTTCTGCCACCCGTAACACTCCGTAACAGATTCACAGGCCATGGACCCCGCTGGAGTCACAGCTACGCAGAAGGAGTCACTTTTTTTACGCGAGAACCAAACGCGCATAATGTCCGTCATGAAATCGATGGACGCGCGTCTCTCCGCTCTCCAAACCTCCGATCCCAGTAATGCGGCCCAGCTGGCTGGCTTACAGCAAGAGTTAGCGCAGCAGCGGGACGCACAGAGTCACATCCTCAGTTACATGGCTTCAGTTGATGGCCGCTTACTCGCGCTCCAGGCAGCCGCGGCTGCTCCTCCTCCTGTTACTGGTCCTCACCCCCTTCCACGGTTGGCCAAACCCCCCATTATAACGGTGCCGCAAAACTATGCCGAGGTTTCCTGAACCAGTGTCGCCTCCATTTCGAGTTGCAGCCTCAAGCATACCCCACAGATCGCTCTAGAGTGGCCTTCATAATCTCTCACCTCGAGGGGGACGCTTTGGCATGGGTAAACCCCCTCTGGGAGCGCGATGACCCCCTGGTTACTCATTTGTCAAATTTTTTGGACACTTTTCGTCGTGTATTCGACGAGCCAGGTCGTCTCGCCTCCACCACCGAATCTCTGTTCAGTTTATGTCAGGGGTCCCTTACCGTGGGGCAGTATGCCATCCAATTCCGGACTCTGTCGTCCGATTTGGGTTGGAACAATGAGGCTTTGGTAGGAGCTTTTTGGAGGGGGCTTTCGGGTCGGATAAAGGACGAGTTGGCAGGCCGCGACACTCCCACGGTTCTTGAGGATCTAATCTCGTTGGCAACCCGAATCGATCTGCGGTTCCATGAACGAGCTCGTGAAAGAAGACTCGCGCGCCCGCTGCCGTCTCCTCGCAGACCACCCAGTCCTCGGTCTAGAGCCTTTCCCTCCGCGTCTGGACCCGAACCTATGCAAGTAGATCGCTTGAAACTCTCCGAACAACGACGTAAGGAGAGAAGTTCTCACGGCTTATGTTTCTATTGCGGTAGCGGGTCTCATTTGCTCCGTGCCTGCCCGGATCGTCCGGAAAACTTCTCCGCCTAGGTCAGGTAAGAGAGGCCTCCCTAGATGTGCATGATTCCTCTCAACCCCTTTCTCTATCTGTCCTATTGCATGTGGGTGGCAAGCGGGTCTCCTTGGCAGCCTACGTGGACTCTGGCGCCGCTGGGAATTTTATTAGACTCGATGTAGTTTCCCAATTTTCGGTCCCTGTGAAGGCCCTCGAGAATCCCCAAGTCCTTGCATCCGTAGACGGCAATCCCTTGCAAGAGACCGTCAAGTTAGTTACGCATGAGGTCGAGCTTCAAATTGGCGCCTTGCACAAGGAGAAAATCTCGTTTTTTGTTTTAGCCGGTATCTCTCATCCTATTCTCCTCGGTCTTCCCTGGGTTGCGACTCCATGAACCCACTTTGGATTGGCGTAACGGCAATGTTTTGTGCTGGGGGGACTCTTGTCGGTCCCGGTGTCTGCAGCCGGTGCATCCCGTAGGTGTTCCCCGTCTCCTCCCTGGTCCCTCTAGTTTGCCGCCCGCTTATCGGATCTACGCGGATGTCTTCGACAAGAAGGAGGCTGAAGTTCTTCCACCTCACCGACCGTATGACTGCCCTATTGAGCTCATTCCTGGTGCCACTCCTCCCCGCGGCAGAATTTTTCCTCTCTCTTTAGCCGAGACGCAGACTATGTCGGAGTACATCCAAGAGAACCTAGCCAAAGGCTTCATTCGAAAGTCTTCCTCGCCGGCTGGTGCAGGCTTCTTTTTTGTGAAGAAGAAAGATGGGACTCTTCGTCCGTGTATTGATTATCGGGGCCTTAACCGCATCACGGTAAAAAACAAGTACCCGCTTCCATTAATTCCTGAACTCTTCGATCGTCTGAGAGGAGCACGAGTCTTCACCAAGCTGGATCTGCGAGGAGCCTACAACCTAGTTCGTATACGATCCGGGGATGAATGGAAGACGGCATTCAACACACGGGACGGGCATTACGAGTACTTGGTGATGCCATTTGGACTCTGCAACGCTCCTGCAGTTTTCCAAGAACTCGTCAACGACGTCTTTCGAGAGCTCCTCTATGTCTGTGTAGTGGTCTATCTGGACGACATCTTGATTTTCTCTCCCGACTTGTCTACCCACCGCCGAGATGTCCGTCAGGTTCTACATCGTCTCAGGGAGAATTACCTGTTCGCTAAGTTGGAGAAATGCCTCTTTGAGCAGTCCTCTCTACCGTTCCTTGGCTACATCATTTCGAGCACCGGCTTGGAGATGGATCCTGAAAAGGTCTCTGCCGTTCTCAAGTGGCCGCGTCCCCAAGGAGTGAAGGCAATCCAGCGTTTTTTGGGCTTCGCCAATTTTTACAGGCAATTCATTCCGCATTTTTCCTCCCTAGTCAAGCCTATCTCTGCTCTCACTCGCAAAGGGTTTAATCCCCACTCCTGGCCGCGGGAGGCTGAAGCCGCTTTTAAAGATTTAAAGCAGGAATTCGCTAAAGCCCCAGTACTCCACCGTCCAGATGCCAGTAGCCCATTTTTTCTGGAGGTTGATGCCTCGTCTGTGGGTGCAGGAGCGGTTCTTCTACAAAAAACCTCCTCTGGACGTGTGGTCACATGTGGGTTCTTCTCCAAGGTTTTCTCCGCCCCAGAACGTAATAACGCTATCGGAGACAGAGAACTACTGGCCATTAAACTCGCCCTTGAAGAGTAGCGCCATCTTCTTGAAGGAGCTGTCCATCCGTTTACCATATTCACGGATCATAAGAATTTGGCTTATGTTCAGACTGCCCAAAGGCTCAACCCGCGTCAAGCTAGATGGTCCTTGTTCTTCGGGCGCTTTGATTTCCAGCTCCATTTCCGGCCAGGGAATAAGAACATCAAGGCTGACGCCCTGTCTCGGTCCTTTTCGCCTGTGGACAGTGAAGATGACCCAGCACACATCATCAATCCAGCTAAGATTATCACTGTGGCTCCCCTAAACGTACTTTCTCCACCACCCGGTAAGACCTTCGTTCCGAGCAGGGACAAGGCTAGGGTCTTACACTGGGGACACTCATCTAAATTTTCTGGACACGCTGGAATAAGGAAGACTCTCTGTCTCGGCTCTCGCATTATTGGTGGCCATCGCTTCGCCAAGACGTCCTGGACTTCATCGCTTCCTGTCCTTCGTGTGCCAGGAACAAGGTTCCTCGATCCCGACCTTATGGGCTCCTACACCCATTACCCATACCCACGACTCCTTGGACCCACATAGCTATGGACTTCATCACTGATCTGCCAGAGTCCTCGAGGAGTTCGGTTATCTTAGTGGTCGTGGATCGGTTTTCAAAAATGTCTCACTTCGTTCCCTTGTCTGGTCTGCCTTCTGCCCCCGAGTTGGCGAAGATTTTCTTGCTCCACGTCTTCCGTCTCCATGGCTTTCCACAGCACATTGTCTCGGACAGAGGAGTCCAATTCACCTCTCGATTCTGGCGAGCTCTCTGCGGGTTGATGAAGATAACTCTGGATTTTTCATCGGCCTATCATCCCCAGTCTAACGGACAGGTGGAACGGGTCAATCAAGTCCTGACTTCGTACCTTCGGCATTTTTCTAACGCGCACCAGGATGACTGGGTTTCTCTTCTTCCATGGGCTGAATTCGCGTACAACAATCACCCCAGTGAGGCCTCTACCAGGTCCCCTTTTTTTGTGGTTTTTGGTCTACATCCCGGCATTCCCCTTCCCGTTTCCCCCACCTCGGGTGTACCGGCGGCGGATGCTGTGTCGATAGATTTCTCCCAGATTTGGAGGGACACCAGGGAGGCCCTTGAGAGAGCCAGTTGCAAAATGAAGAATTACGCCGATAAGAGACGTTTAGATGCTCCTCCGTACTCCCCTGGGGAGAAGGTCTGGCTTTCCTCACGGCATATCAGACTTAAGGTTCCGTCCTATAAGTTGGGTCCACGTTTCATCGGTCCTTTTGAGATTCTAAGGCGCGTCAATGACGTGGCCTACAAATTAAAATTGCCTGCCTCGCTAAGAATTCCCAATGTTTTTCATGTTTCCCTCCTCAAGCCTGCGGTATTTAATCACTACCACTCAACCGCTTCGCAAAATTTCCAACCCAGCACTTCTGATAATACCTTTGAGGTTAAAGATATACTCGCCACTAAGACTGTTAGAGGTCGAACATTGTTTTTGATCGATTGGAAGGGTTTCGGCCCTGAGGAGAGGTCCTGGGAACCTCGAGAAAACATTAATGCTCCTCGGATCATGAAACGATTTCTCGACAACCTTAGGAGAGGAGGGAGTAGAGGGAGGGGTACTGTCACGGCCGCCGCTGATACTCACCTGCCGTGTCCTGTGCGCACCTCCCGGCGCGCACCCGCTCCCCGTCGCGTCCCCGCTGCTGACCTCCGGCCTCCCCGACGTTGCTCCCACGCTCCTCTGGCCGGAGCTCTGACGGCATCATGTGACACGGTGGCTCCGCCCCCAACATGGCGGCGCCGTGTCATGTGACGCGGTGGCTCCGCCCCCAACATGGCGGCGCCCATCAGCTATTTCTGGCAGGCGTCTCCCCAGGTAAGATGCTTGTGAATCGTTCTCGGACTGCTGTCCTTTTGGCCAGCGCCCTGCACGCTCTCAGGCCCTGCTACACTTCTCCTCCTACCCCCGCTCTGTTAGGTTTCCTTGACTGTTCTCTCTCGGTTCGCTCCTCTGGCTGTTCCGTTTCCCTGTCTCCTTCCCGGTGTGCTAGCGCCCTGTGGACTCCTTGTCCGTGCCCTCTCTCACCCGCTCTCTCTTTCTCTTGCAGCCTCCAGCCACTACCTGCTTCGAACCCTCCAAGTGTCTGCGTCCTGTCTCCTACCACTGACCTCCCGTGCCGCTGCTCCGCTGACTCTCCACCCTAGTTCCTCTGGTGCTCACCCAGTCGCCCCTTTGGCTCCGGCTGTCACGGTTCCATCCCTTGTGGGCCTGCCCCTAACACTCCCTGTATAGGGGGTGGCTCCACCTGGTCTAGCTCGCCCGCAGGGGCTCTGGGGCCGTGACCCAGAGGGTCCACTCCGTGTTGCTCTCCTTGTTTTCTGCCACCCGTAACACTCCGTAACACATCTCCATGGTTTCCCTCTCCACATCGTGTCTGACAGAGGAGTCCAGTTCACCTCAAGATTCTGAAGAGCAGTTTGTAAACTGGTAAGAATTGAACTGGATTTTTCCTCAGCGTACCATCCATAGTCCAATGGACAAGTGGAGAGGACAAATCAAATCCTGGCTGGATTCCTGCGTCACTTTGTCAACGCCCATCATGACGACTGGGTAGACTTAGTGTCCTGGGCCGAATTTTCTTACAACAATCAAGTAAGTGTATCTTCTGGAAAGTCTCCCTTTCAGATTGTCTTCAGATTGCAACCTGTAATACCTCTTCCCATCTCCGGATCATCTGGCATTCCAGCTGCCGATACTTTCTCCGAAGATTTTTCTAAGATCTGGAGGGATACCAAAACTGCTCTGGAGAAAGCCTCCCAGCGTATGAAAAAGAATGCGGACAAGAGATGTTTGGATGCGCCTATCTTTTGTCCCGGAGACAAGGTATGGCTCTCTTCGAAGTATATCCGTTTAAAGATGCCGTCCTACAAATTGGGTCCCCGGTTCATCGGACCATTTGAGATCTTGAGACAGATCAATCCAGTCTCGTACAAGCTGAAGTTGCCCACTTCCCTACGTGTGCCTAACTCCTTTCATGTTTCTCTCCTCAAACCAGTAGTTTTGAGTTCCTTCTTTAAGGATCCGGGTACCACTCCTGACCCTGTCTCGGAGGATGATCTTATTGAGGTAAAACATATCCTGGCCGTAAAAAAAGTAAGGGGTAAGACCTACTACCTGGTGGACTGGAGGGGTTTTGGTCCTGAGGAGAGATCTTGGGAGCCTAGGGAGAACATCCAGGCTCCTCTTCTCAAACGGTTCTACGCAGGCTTGAAGAAGAGGCGGTGTAAAGAGTGGGATACTGTTACACCCGGTCCCCGTCCTGGTGCTGCGCCCAGGTCTGCCGCTGTTACACCTGGCCCCCGTCCTTGCGCTGCGTCCAGGCCTGCCGCTGCTCTCCGTTCTGGGCACTCACCTCGAGCCTCTGATGCTGCTGCTCAGCGTTCTGTCCTCCTTCCTGCCTCCTTCTCCTGGCGTCCTGTGAGGAGATCTGTAGCTATGGCTATTAGGGCACGCCCGCCCGCTCTCTTGCCTTCTTAAAGGGGCGGCGTGAATTATTCAAAAAATGCAATCAACCAATGGCAGCGCACTGGCTGCTATTTCTGGCCTCTCCTCCATAGGGAGAGCGCCGGAGCAACGAGTATCTATCATTGCTACATCCGGTTCTCATGCTAACCTGTCTGCGCTGCATCTGCAGTCTCTGTTCATTGTTTCCACTGCATATCAGTTTCCTGTGTTACCTGGTTATATCAGCAACCATCTGGGCCTAAGCCATCCTGTTCTGCCTACAGCCATCCGAGTCCAAGGACTTTGTGAAGGTCACTGGAACAGACTCCTTACCAACTAACCAGATCCAGGACCCAGCGCATTACGGACTCTGCTGTAACTTTTGTTATCCCTTTTGGTCCCGCTGGGACAGCTGCCACGTGTTCAGGGTCTAACTGGAGGTAGCACCTGTGTCCTCCCGGTATTCCATTCTGGCCCTGCCTGAGGGGCTTTAGTACGGGTGCCCGGGGCTCACTAGTCACGCCCCCTTCAGAGCCCCCTGGACCGTGGTCCCGAGGTTCCACTTAAAAAACAAAAAGAATGTGAACTTCACCATCTCTGCCTCTGATTCCATTCGTTACACCTATGTAGATGTAAATGGAAAAAATGGCTCTCAATATACATGTATCATGAGGATTACAAAAGAAAAAGAGAGACCCATAATATTGTTAAAAAATACATAAATTGCAAAGTACAGCAATACGGTTATATAGGTCTCACATTATGTGCAAACAATCAAAGCATATGTAAGGCGGTCTGGTGAACAGTATGTTAACCATCAAGCCCTAGCCAGGTATACTCACATACTGCAAAGTGAAGCAGCACAGATATATAAATCCAACACTAAGTGCCAAAAATCCAAGCATATGTAGAGCGGTCTAGTGACCAGTATACTGACCATTAGGCCCCAACCTCATCTACCTACTAATAGTAAAGTGCATAGTGCATACACAAAAACATACAACCTTATTGGGCGCAGATCCCCGATGCGCATTTCGCTCTAGCTTCGACTCAGGAGGGTAAAGTAGTATGGTTATAGGTCTTGTGTGCCCTTAAATACCCCTTCAGTCTGGGATAATTACAGGCCTGCAGTATCCGGCGTGTGACGCCTCCATAGGGCGCGCCCGCCCACAGCTCCGCCACTCCCCCGTCTGACACGTCAGAACAGGGATGAAGCAGGAAACCGCGCAGGATGCCGCGTCCCCAAGGTAACACATCTCACCACGTGACAGCGCCGTCAGCCGCTTGGCCACGCCCCCATCCGCTATGTCAGGATACAGAAGCCACACAAGCAGGACAGGCAGACGATGTCACAAAGTGAGAGCCAGGAAACCGCATCCCTGTGTGTGCACACTGCGCTTAGGAGTATAAACATAGATAAGATCAGCGCACAGTGTCTTTTTTATTCTGCAGTGGTTCTTAAAGCTTGAGATATATATAAAGCAACCGCATACATATGTGCACATCACTATCCATGTATAAAACTAACAAAAAGATTGAAAAACATATATGTAGAAAGCACGGTGTGCATCCAGGCCCACAAGTATAAACCAGACACACAAGCTTAATATAATTCTATACCAGAAAAAAGAGTATTTATGTCCAAACTAGATGGTGGCCCGATTCTAACGCATCGGGTATTCTAGAATATATACAGTTGTGGCCAAAAGTATTGACACCCCTGCAATTCTGTCAGATAATACTCAGTTTCTTCCTGAAAATGATTGCAAGCACAAATTCTTTGGTATTATTATCTTCATTTAATTTGTCTAAGGCTGGTTTCACATTAGCGCATTTTATGCGCACGCACGGCCGGGGGTAGCTCCGCCCCCGATCCGGCTCTCTGCCCGGCGTGCCCGGCCCTTGCCTGTAGCGCCGCCTCCTAGCGGACGGCGGCGCCTGCGATCGGCGCACCCTATCTTTAGCATAGGGTGCGCCGATCGTGCGCAGGTCGTGCGCTAGTTGCGCTTTGACCTGCGCTGCGCACTTTTGACGGTGCGCCGTGCGCGCCAAAATCAAACTTTTCGGATTTTGGCGCGCACGGCGCACCGTCAAAAGTGCGCAGCGCAGGTCAAAGCGCAACTAGCGCACGGCCTGCGCACGATCGGCGCACCCTATGCTAAAGATAGGGTGCGCCGATCGCAGGCGCCGCTGTCCGCTAGGAGGCGGCGCTACAAGGAAGGGGCGGGCACGCCGGGCAGAGAGCCGGCTCGGGGGCGGAGCTACCCCCGGCCGTGCGCGCGCATAAAATGCGCTAATGTGAAACCAGCCTTAAATGAAAAAACACAAAAAGAATTGTCCTAAAGCCAAATTGGATATTATTCCACACCAAACATAAAAAAGAGGGTGGACAAAAGTATTGGCACTGTTCGAAAAATCATGTGATGCTTCTCTAATTTGTGTAATTAACAGCACCTGTAACTTACCTGTGGCACCTAGCAGGTGTTGACAATTAATAAATCACTCTTGCAGCCAGTTGACATGGATTAAAGTTGACTCATCCTCTGTCCTGTGTCCTTGTGTGTACCACATTGAGCATGGAGAAAAGAAAGAAGACCAAAGAACTGTCTGAGGACTTGAGAAACCAAATTGTGAGGAAGCATGAGCAATCTCAAGGCTACAAGTCCATCTCCAAAGACCTGAATGTTCCTGTGTCTACCGTGCGCAGTGTCATCAAGAAGTTTAAAGCCCATGGCACTGTGGCTAACCTCCCTAGATGTGTACAGAAAAGAAAAATTGACAAGAGATTTCAACGCAAGATTGTGCGGATGTTGGCTAAAGAAACTCGACTAACATCCAAACAAGTTCAAGCTGCCCTGCAGTCTGAGGGTAAAACCGTGTCAACCCGTACTATCCGTCGGCATCTGAACGAAAAGGAACTGTATGGTAGGAGACCCAGGAAGACCCCACTTCTTACCCCGAGACATAAAAAAGCCTGGCTGGAGTTTGCCAAATCTTTCCTGAAAAAGCCTAAAACGTTTTGGAAGAATGTTCTCTGGTCAGATGAGACAAAAGTAGAGCTTTTTGGGCAAAGGCATCAGCATAGAGTTTACAGGAGAAAAAAAGAGACATTCAAAGAAAAAAACACGGTCCTTACAGTCAAACATGGAGGAGGTTCCCTGATGTTTTGGGGTTGCTTTGCTGCCTCTGGCCCTGGACTGCTTGACTGTGTGCATGGCATTATGAAGTCTGAAGACTACCAACAAATTTTGCAGCATAATGAAGGGCCCAGTGTGAGAAAGCTGGGTCTCCCTCTGAGGTCATGGGTCTTCCAGCAGGACAATGACCCAAAACACACTTAAAAAAGCACTAGAAAATGGTTTGAGAGAAAGCACTGGAGACTTCTAAGGTGGCCAGCAGTGAGTCCAGACCTGAATCCCATAGAACACCTGTGGAGAGATCTAAAAATGGCAGTTTGGAGAAGGCACCCTTCAAATATCAGGGACCTGGAGCAGTTTGCCAAAGAAGAATGGTCTAAAATTCCAGCAGAGCATTGTAAGAAACTCATTGATGGTTACCGGAAGCGGTTGGTCGCAGTTATTTTGGCTAAAGGCTGTGCAACCAAGTATTAGGCTGAGGGTGCCAATACTTTTGTCTGGCCCATTTTTGGAGTTTTGTGTGAAATGATCAATGTTTTGCTTTTTGCTTCATTCTCTTTTGTGTTTTTTCATTTAAGACAAATTAAATGAAGATAATAATACCAAAGAATTTGTGTTTGCAATCATTTTCAGGAAGAAACTGAGTATTATCTGACAGAATTGCAGGGGTGTCAATACTTTTGGCCACAACTGTACATTCATATACATCAAGGGGTTAAAGTAAACAGTAAGCTTTTAAGGCTATTTACGTTCATTCATCAGCTTGGCTATTCATGCCCATAAACAGAAAACTATTTGCAAACTCCAAACTTTAAAGGGGTTGTCCACTACTAGGACAACCCCTTCTTAAACTAAATGTTTTACGCAATAAAATAATAAAGCTTATATTCACCTCACATGCCGGTGCCAATCCCGCAATGTCTGCACTCCCTCTCCCCTGGGCAGTGATGTGATGTTTTCACATGTGACACCAGTGCACAATCAGCGCTGGCATCACAGTCCCCACCTTGGGACACACAGAACAAGAAGTGGAAGTCAGAGATCAGCTGCAGCCCAGACTTCCTCTTCATATTCAGTTTATCCGATGGCAGAGACAGTAACTCCAGCGCTGATTGGGCACAAGGCATAACGTGTCATTCCACCGCATCACAGCCCGATGATCGCGAGCGCCAACACCACGGGAACGGTGGCGGCACAGGAGGTGAATATAAAATTTATTATTTTAT